>NW_028319194.1:37500-40000 GCF_062004578.1 Staurois parvus | reverse complement strand
TGTATTATACATGGAGATCATATCCCCCCTTATGTATTATACATGGAGATCATATCCCCCTTATGTATTATACATGGAGATCATATCCTCCTTATGTATTATACATGGAGATCATATCCCCCCTTATGTATTATACATGGAGATCATATCCCCCTTATGTATTATACATGGAGATCATATCCCCCTTATGTATTATACATGGTGATCATATCCCCCCTTATGTATTATACATGGTGATCATATCCCCCCCTTATGTATTATACATGGAGATCATATCCTCCTTATGTATTATACATGGAGATCATATCCCCCCTTATGTATTATACATGGTGATCATATCCCCCCTTATGTATTATACATGGTGATCATATCCCCCCTTATGTATTATACATGGAGATCATATCCCCCCTTATGTAATATACATGGAGATCATATCCCCCCTTATGTATTATACATGGAGATCATATCCCCCCTTATGTATTATACATGGAGATCATATCCCCCCTTATGTATTCTACATGGAGATCATATCCCCCCTTATGTATTATACATGGAGATCATATCCCCCCTTATGTATTATACATGGGGATCATATCCCCCTTATGTATTATACATGGAGATCATACCCCCCTTATGTATTATACATGGAGATCATATCCCCCTTATGTATTATACATGGAGATCATATCCCCCCTTATGTATTATACATGGAGATCATATCCCCCTTATGTATTATACATGGAGATCATATCCCCCCTTATGTATTATACATGGAGATCATATCCCCCCTTATGTATTATACATGGAGATCATATCCCCCCCCCCTTATGTATTATACATGGTGATCATATCCCCCCTTATGTATTATACATGGTGATCATATCCCCCCTTATGTATTATACATGGAGATCATATCCCCCCTTATGTATTATACATGGAGATCATATCCCCCCCCTTATGTATTATACATGGAGATCATATCCCCCTTATGTATTATACATGGAGATCATATCCCCCCCTTATGTATTATACATGGAGATCATATCCCCCCCCTTATGTATTATACATGAGATCATATCCCCCCTTAATCTCCTCTTCTCAAGAGAGAATAATTTCAGTTCCTCTAATCTTTCCTCATAGCTGATCTCCTCCATGCCTCTTGTCAGTTTGGTTGCCCTTCTCTGTATTTCCTCCAGTTCCCCAATGTTCTTTTTGTGAATTGGTGCCCAAAACTGAACTGCATATTCCAGATGAGGTCTTACTAATGATTTGGAGTCTATACCTCTTTTAATACAAGAGAGGATTTTGCTCACTTTAGAACCCGCAGCTTGGCATTGCTGTCATTATTAAGCTTGTGATCTACCAGAACTCCCAGATCCTTCTCCACCATTGATTCCTTAGTTGTACCCCCCCCCCCAGTATGTATGATGCATGCATATTCTTAGCCCCCAAGAAATTTTTTGACACTATAGTAACCCTTGCAATAGTTTTCAGGTGTTGGGAACTGCCTTCTAAAACAACTTTAAAGGGTCAGTGGGGAGGTCAGTTGGCTTCTGCTAAAGGAACCCGTGCAACCTCTGGAGGAACCTTAGGCTCTCATGGAACCTTGGTTGAGAATGGCTCCTTTAATCTTTTTTGATCATTTTCAGAGTCCTGTGCTTTGCATTAACATTCCATATTTTCACCGTCGTTTTTGTCTTTTTCAGAAATGGGATTGTCAACTGCCGAATGCGGACGGAAAGTGAACCGTCTTGTGGCTCCCCAGTAGTCAGCAGCGACCCCAAGGAGGACCACAACTACAGCAGTGCCAAGTCTGCTAACAAACGGAGTTCGTCATCCGCCAGCGACTCTGTGTCCTCTTCCTCCGCCGACGACCACTATGAGTTCACGGCCAAGGTCTGCCGTGACAGTAGCGACATCAGCTTCCAGAGCCATGAAAGCCACAGCGAGACGGAAGAGGAGGACAAAAAACAGATCAAGAAAGAAGCCAAGGATACGTTAGCCGACAGCGGCTACTCCTCACAACACAAGAAGAAGCAGCACTTGCTGAAAGTGCGGCGGATCCCCAGCGACGCCCTGCCGCTGAAAAAGAGACGCACAGAAAAGCCACCAGAAAGCGACGACGAGGAAATGAAAGAGGCAGCGGGTTCCCTTCTGCACTTAGCAGGAATCCGATCGTGTTTGAATAACATCACCAATCGGACGGCAAAGGGGCAGAAAGAGCAAAAGGACAAAGAAACCACAAAAAATTAGAGCAAATCTTTTTTGATTTGTTTGAACTCGGAACAGTGTCTTTACGCACGTCAGGTGAACTAAAAAAAAATTAAAAAAAAAAAGATTTTGTGGCAATATCAACTCATTTTCTTCTTTCCCCTTTTATTTTATTTTTTTTTTATTTTCTATTTTCTTTGGGGGTGGGGGGACCCTTAAAGTGTTTATTTTATAAAGGATATTGAAGCCATAGAACTTAGCCAACTCGCAAATGCTTTTTTTTCATTTG
>NW_028319194.1:0-32500 GCF_062004578.1 Staurois parvus | reverse complement strand
TGGGGCGGATACATAAAGGGCACTCCAAATGTTGCTGCTGTTTATTAACTTGTAAATCCCAAAGCGAAAATTCTCTTCTCGTACCATGTTGCTGCTTCCTGGCCGCTGCGTTTACTTGGATTCGATGAATGTTTTTGTTTACATTTTATGTTTCTGAAAACAGAATTTTAATCACTGCCAACATCCCGATGTGATGGGTCCCGTGCCAGCACTGCTTCCTCAAAATACATGCTTACAGCTCTATCGGTTAGGCTAGTCCAAGAAGCGGAAATGATCCTCCTAAGTTGGCTGCAGAGCAGCCATTCTCAACTAGGGTTCCTCCAGAGGTGTCTAGAGGGTCCATGAGCTGCAGCTGATTAACCTCCCATCTCACGGGGCCCTTATAGTACCAGGGCCAATGCCAAGACACCAATGATCTTTTTAGCTGTCTGGCCACCAATGTAAAGAACATTCTTCCTATTGACCGCCAGTGCTAGGTGATTCTTCTATTTGACCATCAATGTAAGGAGCATTCTTCCAAAAACCACCAATCTAAGGAGCAATCCTCCACTGACCACCAATGTAAGAAGCATTTTCTCGCTAACCATGAATGTAAGGTGCTTCATCCTACTGACTGTAAGGAGCGTTCTTCCCACTGATCTCCAGTGGTAGGACATTCTTCCCAATGGCCCCCAATGGTAGGACATTCTTCCCAATGGCCCCCAATGGTAGGACATTCTTCCCAATGGCCCCCAATGCAAGGAACATTCTTCCCAATGGCCCCCAATGTAAGGAGCGTTCTTCCCACTGATCTCCAATGGTAGGACATTCTTCCCAATGGCCCCCAATGTAAGGAGCGTTCTTCCCACTGATCTCCAATGGTAGGACCTTCTTCCCAATGGCTCCCAATGTAAGGAGCATTCTTCCCACTGATCTCCAATGGTAGGACATTCTTCCCAATGGCCCCAATGTAAGGACCATTCTTCCCACTGATCTCCAGTGGTAGGACATTCTTCCCAGTGGCCCCCCGTGTAAGTAACATTCTTCTCACTGATCTCCAATGGTAGGATATTCTTCACAATGTCCCCCAATGTAAGGAACATTCTTCTCAGTGATCTCCAATGGTAGAACTTTTTTCCCAATGGCCCCCCAATGTAAGGAGCATTCTTCCCACTGATCTCCAATGGTAGGACATTCTTCCCAATGACCCCCAATGTAAGGAACATTCTTCTCACTGACCCCTAATAAATTGATTTTAGCTGGATTTCCCTGAGACCTGAAACCTGTTTTAAGGGTTCCTCTGGGTTAAAAAGCTTGAGAATGTCTGCTATAGAGCAATCACTGGGTCTGGGTGCACTGCTGGAGTCTATTCTTTTTGGAGGGGTTCCGGGTTTTGCCATCCTTCTCCCCAATGAATATCAGATCTCAACTCTTATTGACCGTTTCTAGAAGTTAAAGCTGAACTCCATGCAGGTATACATCTGTTTAATTCAGAAGAAATCCAGAAAAAAAAATGCATTTGAAATGCAGCTAATATAAGTACATTGATCTATATACCAGCTTTCCTCTGCACAGCAGGAAAGCCAATCAGTGAGCCAATCGTAGGCCTCATTGAATTGCACAGGGCTCTCCGCCCCTCTATTTTCTGTGTAACAAGCCGGGGCAGGTTTGTCCCTGTCTCCTAATTGTTAAGTTTGGAGACCCCTGTGATAGGGTGACAATGTAGGAGCACAAAAGGCCAGTTTACTGCCCTTCGGACTTTAGGTGGTAAGTGGAATTAGAAAATACCCTAGTATTTGTGGGAGGAGAATTTTCTCCAATCATTGATATTAGTGGAAGGAATAGTGGCCCATCATTGGTATCAGTGAGATTAATAGTGCCACATTGTTGGCGTCAGTAGGAGTAATAGTTCCCCATCATTGGTGTCAGTGGGAGGAATAGTGCCCCATCATTGGTGTCAGTGGGAGGAATAGTGCCCCATCATTGGTGTTGGTGGGAGGAATAGTGCCCCATCATTGGTGTCAGTGGGAGGAATAGTGCCCCATCATTGGTATCAGTGGGAGGAATAGTGCCCCATCATTGGTGTCAGTGGAAGGAATAGTGGCTCATCATTGGTGTCGGGAGGAATAGTGGCTCATCATTTGTGTCAATGGGAGGAGGTCATCAATCATTGATGTCAGTGGGAAAAACAGTGACCCATCAATGGTGTCAGTGGGAGGAATAGTGCCCCATCATTGGTGTCTGTGAGAAGAACAGTGGCTCATCATTGATGTCAGTGAGAGGAATTTTGACCCATCATTGGTTTCAGTGGGAGGAATAGTGCCCCATCATTGGTGTCAGTGAAAGGAATAGTGTCCCATCATCAGTGTCAGTGGGAGGAATAGTGCCCCATCATTGGTGTCAGTGGGAGGAATAGTGCCCCATCATTGGTGTCAGTGGGAGGAATAGTGCCCCATCATTGGTATCAGTGGGAGGAATAGTGCCCCATCATTGGTATCAGTGGGAGGAATAGTGCCCCATCATTGGTGTCAGTGGGAGGAATTTTGCCCCATCATTGGTATCAGTGAGAGGAATAGTGCCCCATCATTGGTGTCAGTGGGAGGAATAGTGCCCCATCATTGGTGTCAGTGAGAGGAATTTTGCCCCATCATTGGTGTCAGTGGGAGGAATAGTGCCCCATCATTGGTGTCAGTGGGAGGAATAATGCCCCATCTTTGGTATCAGTGGGAGGAATAGTGCCCCATCATTGGTGTCAGTGGGAGGAATAGTGCCCCATCATTGGTATCAGTGGGAGGAATAGAGCCCCATCATTGGTGTCAGTGGGAGGAATAATGCCCCATCATTGGTGTCAGTGGGAGGAATAGTGCCCCATCATTGGTGTCAGTGGGAGGAATAGTGCAAACACTGTTTGACACATATTGTTCAGACATGGTCCACTGTTGTCACCATCAGGAAGCTGGTCCAGAGGCTGCAGGAGATCAGCAGCACTGATATGGGGGAAACAATGAAGAGGTAAAAAAAATGCAGCTTTTCCAGGACCTTCTCACATCTTGGACGTCTGTTCTGATGATGCCATGTCTTAGAATCAGAGTCTCCCTTCCCAATTTGGCATTCATTTTGGTGATGGGGGGGGGGGGGGTGGTGTTGGGAGGAAATGGGCGGTCCATGCAAAAAAAATAAAAAGTTGCCTTCCTATAATAGGAGAAATTCCTGCATCCGGCCTAGCATTAACTCTCATTACTGCCGCTACATGGGCGCTCTAGATTGCTGCATTCCCGCTTTATTCCTCCTGCGATTTGCCATAAAAAAAAAAAAATACGTTCCAACGACCCCGCCCAACCACGCTCGCTACTCCGCCATGTTCTGATATAAACAAACTGTTTGTGAAAAAAAAAATAATGTGTGTCTTTATTATGAAAAACATTTTAAAACTTGTAGATTTTTTTCGTTTGTTTTTTGTTTTTTTTTATGGATTCTGTAACATTTCTAAGAAAATATATTTTATTTTGTTAAGTGATGAATCGTTTCGAAAAAAAAAGAGAAAAAAAAGTTCTGGTTAACCTTTTCCCTGCCGAAGAACCCCACAGCAAATGGACTCTGCGCATTGGCGGAGGGCCGAGGCGGCGTTGCGCTGCAGCTTTCTTGTTCTGGGGCTCCCCGCGCAGGGAAAAGGGTTAATTTAAAAATAAAATTTAATACGTTGTCGGGTGGTCGCACCCAGACGGGCCAAGAAAAAAAAAATGTGCAGTGGGAAAAAAATGCAATATATTTTTTTTTCTGTACTTTGTGTGTAGCTGCCAATGTCCTGAACTCGATTTAACTGTGACTGTGGTTTCCGTTTCGGGGTGAAGCAGTCGGACGTGAGTGGCACGAGCGGCCGCGCAGCCGGTGGGCGGAAGTACAATTGTTGATTTTTTTTTATTTTTTTTTTTTGTTTACGCATCCTTTTTCTGCATTTCACATTTTCTCGATGTGTAATCATACTGCCAAAGAAACAGTTTCATGGAATTATTGTAAATATAACACTTCCCCCTCCCGGATCTACCATAAAACACGTTTCTGTGATGTTTTTGTCTTCCAGTTGCAATAAAAATTTACCGAGTTGCATCAATTTCTCGAGTCGCTGTCGGAGTTTTTCTTTATGTTGTGTTTTTTGGGATTATTTTTTTTTTTCTTCAGAATATCGATGGTTGATTCTGCTGCTCTCTATCTCCCCCTTCTGTTCATGCCCCCAAATCAGCTAGAGATGTTGCAGCTGTAGAGGCAACTCTGCACATGCTCAGTTTTCAGTGAGTTTCTATGCTGAGCATTTCCTTCCCTATCCCATCTGAGCAGCCCATGTGACTATAGAGTCGGACATGTGAGCGTATACACAGTGGTTAATGACAGCCCACTCCCTCCCTCCTCCTCCATGCCCACTAACCAGCTACACACAATGGGGGTGGGATATTACATCTTGATTGATGGAGGCTTCAACTCCCTTTTTATTTGCAGACACAGGCTAGAGGAGCGTGACACAGCCTGTTACTGGCAGAAATCTTCCCACGCCATTTTATTTCTACAAAATAATAAAGATTTGCTTCCAAATAATATATATATGTGTGTGTATGTATGTATGTATATTAATTAAACCTTAATTAAGTAATTAAACCTTTCTAAAACCGAGCTCCTAGTTTTCCCCCCAGCACCCCCCCCCCCACTTCTCCATCACGACCAGCAATGCCACCATCAGTCCCACCCCGCAAGCCAGAGTACTAGGTGTCATCCTAGACTCCAATCTGCCTTTCCAGCCCCAGGTCCAATCGCTGACAAACTCATGTAGACTCCACCTCCGCAACATCTCCAAACTACGCCCGTTCCTAACCCCGGAAACCACTAAGCAACTCATCCACTCCCTCATCATATCACGACTCGACTATTGTAACTCCCTCCTCACTGGCCTGCCTCGCCGCAGGCTATCCCCGCTTCAGTCTATCCCCGCTTCAGTCTATCCTGAACACTGTGGCCAGACTCATCCACCTTACCAACCGCTCCGTATCCGCCACCCCCCTCTGCCAATCCCTCCACTGGCTTCTGATAGCCCAACAGATAAAATTCAAAATGCTAACATTGACGTACAAAGCCATTCATAATACTGCCCCAAATTACATCACCAACCTGTTATTCAAATACCACCCAACACGTACCTCCCATGCCTGTCTCCGGGACTTCTCCAGGGCTTCCCCTATCCTCTGGAACTCCCTACCCCAATCCATCAGACTGTCACCTACCCTCCTCACCTTTAGGCGCACTCTGAAAACCCATCTCTTCAGGGAAGCCTACCCCGCCCTCAGCTAATTGCCGATCTCCCCCACTCTTCCTACCACTCCATCCCCCACAGCTATCTCCTCCTGTACCACTATCCCCTCCCTCCTAGATTGTAAGCTCCAAGGAGCAGGGCCCTCAAACCCCTCATGTATCGAATTGTATTGTTACTGTACTGTCGCATGTTCTGTCTCCCATTGTAATGTACAGCGCTGAGCAAACTGTTGGTGCTTTATAAATCCTGTATAATAATATATATATTGTGTGTGTATATGTATGTATGTATATATACACGTATATAAAACCATTTATTGATATGTATTTGTACTCTTAATCCCAAAGACTGTTTGTTTTTTCCATTTTGAACATGTGACCAGCAGAAGAGGACTAAAAGCTCCTCTTCCTCCAGGCTGGGAATGAGCTGGGTCACCTGACAGCTGTATATCCATTAGGAAAAAGGTATTTTTTTTAAAAAAAATATTATTATTATTTTTATTTTATTTTTTTATTAAAATAATTACAGAGCCATCATCCACATACAGAAAGAGAAGGGGCAATGTCACAGTGTGTGTTTATCACGTTATGGAAGGGAAGACGTTGGTGTATTATTACAAATAACTGAAGTTTTTCTCCGCAGTCATCACTCGTATTCAGTGGATGAGATGGTGAGTTGGTGGAGCATTGGGCCCCGGTGTAGGTGAGTGCTCTCATCTGGTGTGGTAGTTCTTTTTATTCCCCCCCCCCCCCTGTACAGCCTTCTATGGAGTAGACCAATGTGACATTTCTACTATGGGCCTATTGGTTTGACAGCTACCTTGTCATTGGATAAAGTGTCAGTAAACTCTCCCCCTGCAGGTTAAAGTCATAAGGTGCAAGTGTGCGCCACATACCTTCAGCAGCGGGCTGTCACCACTGACAGGGGTTCCATCTTCACTCGGTCTTCTTTCCAGGTTCACACACCCTCCAGCCATTTAAATGGCCAGACTGCAATGATGTCACTCCCACGCATACGCAGGAGTCCCGATCGCGGCACACCACTCTATATGGATGGCACACTCGAGTCTGCCATCCATTCGCAGTGCACATGCGGTGGTGACATTGGTGGCCATTGTTCAGAGAGGAGAGAGAGTCTAGGTTCACACAGCACACTGCATGTGATCCGCACAAGAAGCACACTGCATTCCTAAGCCAATCACATGCGATTCTGTGCGGTGAGATTTGAGACCATTCATTTTATATGGATCAAATCGCCCGCATGAAAAAGGTGCAGGCATTTTTTTTTTGTTCGCACTGGAACCGGATCGAATGGGTGTTTATACAATGAAATCCTGTTCAGGCAAAGCACTGTGTCCTGCGAACTGCTTTTGGGGTGTCGACTTTCAATTGACACCCGCATCAGATCTCATGAACACAGTGCGATTGCTATACGGTGCAGGAAACGCACAGGAATCGCTGCATTTCCCACACTGCATCAGTGTGAACTGTAAATGTTGTGGCAGTTGGTCTCTAGCTGATCGATCGAGAATCCCGGTGGGATGTTAAAGCCGCAGAAGGTGGCGGGAGAGAGGGGTGTACCGCCCTCTGCTTGTAATGGCGATCGAGCTGCTAGTTAGCTGCTTCAATTGCTATTACCAGAAAGCCGGCTGTAAATAACGGCTCCGGGGTGATGTCTGCAGCTACAGCCATCATCCTGGTACAACTACTTGAAGAGCAGAGACATACCAGGTACGGGATTGGTCGCCTAGAGGTTTGAATAAATAAACTTTATTGACTGCCAACATTATCTCATTTTCTGCTGACTTTATTATTATTATTATTATTTATTTCAGGTACTTCTATAGCGCCGTCAATTTATGCAGCACTTTACATATACAGTTGTGTTCAAAATAATAGCAGTCAGACATCACTAACCGGATCAATCACTGTTTTTGGTGGAAATGATATTTCTACATGGCAAATAATTTCCTAGCAGGTGTAGTAGAGTAATAGAAATCCAACAGACCCAACAGTCATGACATGCATGCGGCTGATTCTGTGTCATTGAATCACTCATTGAAAGGGGCGTGTTCAATATAATAGCAGTGTGGAGTTCTATTAGTGAGGTCATTCATTCTTTGAAAAACAGGTGGCAATTATTGCCCTTATTTAAGGAAGGAAGGCAGCAAATGTTGTACATGCTGGTTACAGTGCATTTCTCTCTGAAATTCTGAGGAAAATGGGTCGTTCCAGACATTGTTCAGAAGAACAGCGTACCTTGATTGAAAAGTTGATTGGAGAGGGGAAAACATATAAAAAAGTGCAGAAAATGATCGGCTGCTCAGCTAAAATGATTGCAAATGCTTTAAAATGGCAACCAAAACCTGAAAGACGTGGAAGAAAGTGAAAAACTACCATTGGAATGGATAGAATAGCCAAAATGGCGCGGACTCAGCCAACAATCAGCTCCAGGAAGATGAAAGAAGGTGTGACGTTCCCTGTGAGGACTGTTACAATTAGAAGACGCCTATGTGAAGCCAAGCTATCTGCAAGAAGTCCCCGCAAAGTCCCACTGTTGGGAAAAAGACGTGCTGAAGAGGTTACAATCTGCCAAAGAGCACATTGACTGGCCTAAAGAGAAATGGCGCAACATTTTGTGGACTGATGAAAGTAAGATTGTTCTTTTTGGGTCTAGTGGGCGGAGACAGTTTGTCAGACGACCCCCAAACACTGAATTCAAGCCACAGTAGACTGTGAAGACTGAAGCATGGTGGTGCAAGCATCATGATATGGGGATGTTTCTCATACTACGGTGTTGGGCCTATTTATCACATACCAGGGATCATGGATCAGTTTGAATACATCAGAATACTTGAAGAGGTCATGCTGCCTTATGCTGAAGAGGAAATGCCCTTGAAATGGGTGTTCCAACAAGACAACGACCCCAAACACACCAGTAAACGTACAACATCTTGGTTCCAGACCAACAAGATTGACGTTATGGAGTGGCCAGCCCAATCCCCGGATCTTAATCCAATAGAAAACTTGTGGGGTGACATCAAAAATGCCGTTTCTGAGGCAAAACCAAGAAATAGAGAAGAACTGTGGAATGTGGTCCAATCATCCTGGGCTGGAATACCTGATCACAGGGGCCAGAAGTTGGGTGACTCCATGCAACACAGATGTACAGCAGTTCTCAGAAACAGTGCGACTACAACCAAATATTCATGAAGTCATTCAAAGGAAAGCAAAATCTTCAAACATTTCTCAGTTTATATAGTGAATGTTTGAGTTTGTAAAGAAGAATACAAACACTGCGATTTTTTTTGAACCGTCTAATATTCACTTTTCTTCAATTTTTTTTAGAGGAACAACACAAATTTGATGTATTTTTCTTCATGTTTTGATTTGGAATAGAATGTGTCGTGTTCACAATGCATTTGTGTGGATGGAAATAAAAGCTATTAGAGGGATTTTCAGCTTTATTCACTTTTTTCAACACACTGCTATTATTTTGAACACAACTGTATATTGTATATTCACATCAGTCCCTAACCCTCAAGGGGTGTACAATCTAAGGTCCCTAACTCACATTCATACATACACATACTAGGGACAATATAGACAGGAGCCAATTCACCTACCAGCATGTCTTTGGGGTGTGGGAGGAAATTGGAGTACCTGGAGAAAACCGACGCAGGCACAGTGAGAACATGCAAACTCCAGGCAGGTGGTGCCATGGTTGGGATTCGAACCAACGACCCAAGTACTGCCAGGTGGAAGTGCTAACCACTTAGCCACTGTACTGCCCAGACTTTGACCAATCACGTTCACACATTTGGTTTCTGCTGTGGCAGAGCAGTGTAAATCACAGGTTTGTCTGAACAGAGCTAAACCTATATTTTCAGGTACTGTATAGCAGGCCACATAAATGTATGAGAACTGCATGTAGATGGAGTTCTACTTGAACAAAATTTGGTTGGAGTCCCGTTTTCCAGCGACACCCTTACATACATATGTGCGTACGGCAGCTAATTATTAACAAGAAGCAGGAATCGGAATTTTCACAGGCGTACGGTAACGAGCGCCGGAAGACTCAGCGCCGTTCCACAGACAGGCAGAATGTTTATTTACTGAGAGTCGGTGAAGAAACCGCGCCATCTGTGCCGCTCCCAGACGCCTCCCGCCGGTATCCCCTCGCCAAATTAATTAGAGGGAACTGGGAAAAAAACCTGTTAATTGCAGCGCCATGAAATGTGTTGGTGAATATCATCTTGCAGTAATACGAGCCGGGCTGGCGTCCTCATCTGCCGCAAAAACTACCGGAAAAACGTGCCAATCTGTCCCAGCCGCCAAACTGTGTACATGAAACTTACTCATTATCAATTTACAGTATAGAGCCTACCGACTCACCCCCCCCCCCCCCGCATTATCATTGTCTGATTGGCTGCGTCAGCTGATGTAGAAAATGCGAGTGACGTCATCCGGGCCCAGCATTGAAATCTCAGAGACCACCAGGGGGCTCGGACTGTCATCACTTACAATGTATTAATCGCAGGAGTCGCTGATTGTTATCGCAATGTATCAATTGCAGGAGTCACTGATTGTTATCGCAATGTATCAATTGCAGGAGTCGCTGATTATCACTTACAATGTATCAACCCCAGCAGTCTCTGATTGTTATCAGTTACAATGTATCAATTGCAGGAGTCACTGACTGCTATCATTTGTATTGCCTGATGCTCAGGACATGCAGTTCTGGGCACAGGGAAGGTGTTTATTTTTCTAGCAAACAGCCGGGCTCACTTGTCAGGTGGAAGCATTCAGGCGGTTCTGCTGACCCCCCCCCCCCCCCCCCACTGCTGTATTCCGGGCTCCACTTCCCCAAGACCAGCATAGCAGGTGCCGCAGGGTAGAGGGGAGGGAGGAGAGTGGATGCATTATATCCGCTCTCCCCGGACCCCGCGTTCACTATATCTGGTCTCCCCGGACCCCGCGTTCACTATATCCGCTCTCCCCGGACCCCGCGTTCACTATATCCGCTCTCCCCGGACCCCGCGTTCACTATATCGGCTCTCCCCGGACCCCGCGTTCACTATATCCGCTCTCCCCGGACCCCGCGTTCACTATATCGGCTCTCCCCGGACCCCGCGTTCACTATATCCGCTCTCCCCGGACCCCGCGTTCACTATATCCGCTCTCCCCGGACCCCGCGTTCACTATATCCGCTCTCCCCGGACCCCGCGTTCACTATATCGGCTCTCCCCGGACCCCGCGTTCACTATATCGGCTCTCCCCGGACCCCGCGTTCACTATATCGGCTCTCCCCGGACCCCGCACTCGCTATATCCGCTCTCCCCGGACCCCGCACTCGCTATATCCGCTCTCCCCGGACCCTGCATTCACTATATCTGGTCTCCCACAGACCATGAAAATGCAATTATTTTAGTAAATATAAACTGCTAAATACCTTTTTGTTATCAGCAATAAGAGCAGTCATGTGACTTCAGCAGAGCACTGGTCAAAGCTTGTAGAAGGAGTTTCTTTCTGCTCTAGGAGGATGCAGGACCCCTGACTCTGTCTGGACAGCACTGATTGGCCCTGTGCTGATCACATGCACTCTCCCAAGAAAAAAAAAAACCTCTCTAGCAAAACACACCAAACTGAGCATGTACACGTGACTACGGATTAAGTCTGTATCAGGTGGTTATTTCAATTAGAGAAGGGGCATAGAAGACAGGATCAAACAGACCTTATTAAAGGGATGCTTGGCGGGAAGGGGTTCATATAATGCAGATTCCAGCATATCTTCTGGTGCGACAAAAGCAGAAAGGTCGCAGTGCATGTTCCTGTGGGATACGGCTGGTGAATCAGGAGTTTGAAGACCCCCTAGTCATGTCATGGCTTATGAATGCCACAATACAATGAACGCATTATGGCGCCATTTGGTAGGTGGCGCCGGACTGTTTTTAAATGTTTGGTCACTGCGACCTAATAGATCATTTGTTATGATCTGCGACAGTTTTGATCATTTTTCTCAATTTCTTATTGGGATCAATAATGTATCGATCACAGATCTACAGAACACGCGAAGGGGACGGGCATTCGTAGTCCTCCTTGTGCTGCTCTGGGGGGGAGCCCCGCAGAATGCGTCTTTATATGGAAAGCGTTTTAGCGGCGACGCGTTCTGCCGCTATCTCAGATGAATAAGGGGTCTTCGGATAAATGCCTCTGTTCTCGTTTACGACTCTGTGAATATTCATGTCGGGGAGATTGAAATGCTTCGCTCGTAGCCCATTAGAGGAGCCATAAATCCAGCCGGTGCTGGAGAAGCTCATTCACCGCGCAGCGGCACAAAAACCCGGTGTCAGGGCCAGATAGACGGAGAGCTCCGAGCCCTGCCAGGAAGTGGCCACTTCTCACGGCTCTATAGAAATGGCCCCATAAATCCAGCTAATGGCCCAGCGATGAACCAAATCCCGACTTTCCCTGCTCGGTTCTCAGGAGCGTGAGAGGGGCAGGCGGGGGCCCCCCACTCTATAGGAAGGGAGATGTATGGCGTGTCAGTGGACTGAGCTGAACCATCGTCACATTCACACTCAATTGGGCCATGTCGGGGACAACCTTCATACGTCGCCGACACATACCAGAGTGGAGGGTCCCAAGTTTTATTTATTACGTGTTTAACGTCTAACTTTTTTGTTTTGTATTGAGCAGGAGAAGGGTGAGAACTTCTCATTATATCACTGTCTGGGGTCACAGAGTGACGTAGGATGCTGTAAAGTTACTGGAAGTCACAAGGTGCTGAGAGATCACTAGAGACACAGGAGTGGCGGAGACAGAGGGGTCACTGGAGACATAGGAATGCCGGAGACACGGGTCACTGGAGACACAGGAATGTTGGAGACAGACGGGGCACTGGAGACACGGGAGTCCCGGAGACACGGGTCACTGGAGACATGGGAGTGCCGGAGACACGGGTCACTGGAGACATGGGAGTGCCGGAGACACGAGTCACTGGAGACATGGGAGTGCCGGAGACGCAGGGGTCACTGGAGACACGGGAGTGCCGGAGACGCAGGGGTCACTGGAGACACAGGTGTCACTGGAGACCCAAGAGTGCCAGAGACACGGGGGGGTCACTGGAGACACGGGAGTGCCGGAGACACGGGGTCACTGGACTGGAGACATGGGAGTGCCGGAGACACAGGGGTCACTGGAGACACGGGAGTGCCGGAGACACAGGGGTCACTGGAGACACGGGAGTGCCGGAGACACAGGGGTCACTGGAGACACGGGAGTGCCGGAGACACAGGGGTCACTGGAGACACGGGAGTGTCTGAGACACAGGGGTCACTGGAAACACGGGAGTGCCTGAGACATGGGGTCACTGGAGACACGGGAGGTCACTGGAGACACAGGAGTGCCAGAGACACAGGGGTCACTGGAGACATAGGAGTACTGGAGACACAGGGTCACTGGAGACACAGGAGTGCCGGAGACACGGGTCACTGGAGACACAGGAGTGTCGGAGACACATGGGTGACTGGAGACACAGGAGTGCCAGAGTCAAGGGGGTCACTGGAGACATAGGGGTGCACGGGTTCATTGGGAACACTGAAGACACAGGATTGTGGGGGTACAGGGGTCATTGGAGTCACAAGGGTCACTAGAGGTTCAGGAGCGCACAGGGGTCACTGGAGACACAGGGGTCATTGGAAACACTGGAGACAGAAGTGCAGGAGTGCTGAGAGATCACAAAAGTCACTAGGCACAAAGGGGTCACCGCAATCGCAAGGTTGCTGGAGTCACTCGCTGGAGGCACAGGAGTGCTGGAGTCCTAAGGAAGGCACAAAGGTCACAGCGATAGACAGTGGAGAGCTAGTAGGCCGGGGGAGTCAATCGCTCCGTGTCCGTATTCTTCTTGGAATTTCCTGGCAGGGCACAGTCTGGTGACAAAGTATCCAATCAGGTGTCTTCTCTTCTAAATTTAGGGAATCTTTCATTTAATTCTCCTTAAGGCTGCCTCACACCGAGGAGTGTACTTTAAAAAAAACGCTCAGCGTGGCAAAAACACACAAAAATGCGTTTTTGTTGTATTTTTGCGGCAGATCAGCACGAAAGTACCTTCACACTGAAGAGTTTTTGAAGTGTTTTCACATTTAAAAAAAGCACTTGAAAAGCTCAAGAAAACTGCTTCCCTATGTATGTGAATGTATATCTATGTATGTGTTCACACGGAGGCGTTGTGCTTGCATTGCGGTGTAAAAACACATCTTTGGGGCATGTTTGGGGAGTAAAAAAAAAAAAAAAGCCCCTAAAACACCTCATCCCATTGAAACCAATGGAAAACGCCTGAAAAAAATTTATGGTGCAGTTTTTAAGTCACGTGTACTTTAAAAAACTACTCAGAAAGTGCGGGAAAAGCGCGGTAAAAATGTCTATTCGTTTTTGCTGTGTTTTTGTGGCAGATCAGCATGAAAGTAGTCTAAGGCTGTCTTCACACTGAAGAGTTTTTGAGTTTTCACATTTAAAAAAAAGCACTTGAAAAGCTCAAGAAAAACTCTTCCCTATGTATGTGAATGTATATCTATGTATGTGTTCACACGGAGGCATTGCGCTTGCGTTGCGGTGTAACAATGCCTGCTTGCAGCATCTTTGGGGCATGTTTGGGGAGTAAAAAAAAAAACCCCAAAAACACCTCATCCCTTTGAAACCAATGGAAAACGCCTGAAAAATGCCTTAAAAAATTTTATGGTGCAGTTTTTAAGTCACGTGTAGGGGCGGACTGACCATTTGGAAACTCGGGCACTGCCTGAGGGCCCGGGGTCAATAGGGGCCCCATGAGATGCCCCTGGTACCTTTTTCATAGGCTTTTTTGAGTTTGGGCAAGGACACAGGGGCACCATGATCCCCTATTGCCCGGGGGCCCCATGAGTTGTCAGACCACCCCTGATCAGAATTCATATTTAATGAAAGCTATGGATAAAGTGCAACTTTTTATTCTTTTTAGCTTTTAAGTTGCATTACTGAAATAAATGAACTTTTGCACGATATTCTAATTTTCGAGTTTCACCTGTATTTACGGACATATATTTTGAAATATATTAACTATGGCCAAAATTGTAGCATTTCAAATATTATTATTATACAGGATTTATATTATTATTATTATTATACAGGATTTATATTATTATTATTATTATTATACAGGATTTATGGCGCCAACAGTTTGCTCAGCACTTTACAATATACTGGGAGACAATACAGCAACAATACAGTTCAATACAAGAGGGATAGGAGGGCCCTGATCCTGGGAGCTTACAATCTAGGAGGGAGGGGATATATGGCAATATATTTGGGAAGAATATTTTTAAAATATATTTCAAATATATTTTTCTTCTATGTGGGATGACCTCGGAATCTTCCTCAGCAGATCACATGCCTAAACGCCCAGCCGGATAGCAAGCACTGCAAAGAGCCAGAATCAGCATTTTCTCCAGGACAGGTAAGACTTGCACTCCTTTAGTTACTATTTCTTCCAACCTGATGACTATTTGAGTGCAGGTTCTCTCTCAGCACATACTGTATATGGAATCTCTGTCTATAGAGAGCAGCCTGGCACAGTTTGGGGGATTTTGTTGTCCTATTCCATCCGCACTTCAGTCCCAATAGCACAATGAGCATCCCATATCACGGGGGGGGGGGGGGGGGGTAATGCCTTGTCGTCGCTCTCGGTCTTTCCAATCAGGTCCCTTGGATTTTTCAATTTGCCCGTTGCGTATTGCGGCATTCCCGAGTCCTGATTCCATCTCGCAGACAATTGTTCCCCCATCTCTGCCCAGAAATGGGCGTCCACACACATCAGCGTTCAGACCAGAGAATTCGGCTCAGCAGAATATCAGGTACGTGGAGCTCAGTTACTCCCATTCCTTTTTTCTTAAAAGTACATCAATGTTTTAACGAGGTTTGGAAATGAAACGTTTCCATTTTCATTACACACCTTATTTTAGACCCACTGATATCACTGGGTCTCTGTGCTCCTCTCAGCAATGCAGGCAGATCACGGCTGGTGGGCGGGGCTGGCAGGGTACTGTACGTAGCCTCCTAAAAGCATTGCAGCACCCTTCCTCAGTGCTCCTCAACCCTGATGCAAGCAGTGGGCCGGTGCTTGGGTGGAGCTATGCAAAATCAAAATGCCTTGATGGGTGGGTGTCAATCTGGGGGAATGGGCGTTCCTGGGCAGACTGCATTTGTGTACAGACCACTCTACAGGGGTGGACTGACCATTTGGAAACTCAGGCACTGCCAGAGGGCCCGGAGTCAGAAGGGGGCCCCATGAGATGCCCCTGATACCTTTTTCATAGGCTTTTTTGAGTTTGGGCAAGGACACAGGGGCCCCATGATCCCCGGGGGCCCCATGAGTTGTCAGTCTGCCCCTGCCACCCTAGGTAATGGACACATGATGCTGAGCATGAACTGAAATCCAGTAAATACAAGGGGCGGGGCCAGCGACAGCCAGGCTGGGGAGGAAATGCTTAGATGATGCTGGACGTCCTCCAGACAGAAAATGAGGCGGAGCTCTATCTGACTGGCTGCAGCTTCTAATGCACATTGTGGGAAGCTCACAGTGTGCAGTGACACCAGAGGAAGCCGTTTCAGTCCAGGAGAGGAGCCAGTACAACTGTGCCAGACTGGAGGAGTGGCCGGAGTTACCCCAAAGGATTGGCAGCCCCGCAATGCCGGTGTTTTCTATCCTCTGACCGGGTTTTATTGCCATTTGGCAGGCAGCCAGGAGGAAGAATGAACTTCTTTATTCTGCATTTAGCCCAGCGATGGGTATTGTTGGAGCCGTCTGGCTGCTGATAAGCTCAGTCCATTGCCTATTGCCAAGCAACGGTGTAATGGCCCTTCGCCTGACACCGACCGATCGCCATCCAAGGGTCTGGTTAGCATTGTGAAGTCACATAATTGGGTGTCTATTATTGGTCATTACAGCGCCGGGGGAATGGCCGCCATCCAACCTTGGACCCGCATCATGCAGACAGGACTGGAAATGAAAGTACACTGTATTGCTAAAAGTATTGGGCCGCCGGCCTTTCTACACACATGACCTTTAATGGCCCCCCAGTCTTAGTCCGTAGGGTTCAATATTGGGTTGGCCCCGCCCTTTGCAGCTATAACAGCTTCAACTCTTCTGGGAAGGCCGTCCACAAGGTTTAGGAGGGTGTCTATGGGAAGGTTGGACCATTCTTCCAGAAGCACATTTGTCAGGTCAGGCACTGATGTCGGGGGAGGAGGCCTGGATCACAGTCTCTGCTCTAATTCATCCCAAAGGTGTTCTATGGGGTTGAGGTCAGGACTCTGTGCAGGACAGTCAAGTTCCTCCACCCCAAACTGGCTCCTCCATGTCTTTATGGACCTTGCTTTGTGCACTGGTGCGCAGTCATGTTGGAACAGGAAGGGGCCATCCCCAAACTTCCCACAAAGTTGGGAGCATGAAATTGTCTAAAATGTCTTGGTATGCTGACGCCTTAAGAGTTCCCTTCACTGGAACTAGGGGGCCAAGCCCAACCCCTGAAAAACACCCCCACACCATAATCCCCCCTCCTCCAAACTTTACACTTGGCACAATGCAGTCAGGCAAGTACCGTTCTGGCAATCGCTAAACCCAGACACGTCCATCGGATTGCCAGACAGAGAAGCGTGATTGGTCACTCCAGAGAACACGTCTCCACTGCTCTAGATTCCAGTGGCGGCGTGCTTTACACTACGGCCTCCGACGCTTTGCATTGCACTTGGTGATGTAAGGCTTGGATGCAGCTGCTCGGCCATGGAAACCCATTCCATGAAGCTCTCTACACACTGTTGTTGGGCTCATCTGAAGGCCACACCAAGTTTGGAGGTCTTTAGCTATTGACTCTGCAGACAGTTGGCGACTTCTGCGCGCTTCAGCATGCGCTGACCCCGCCGTCATGTGACGTGGCCTACCACTTGGTGGCTGAGTGGCTGTTGTTCCCAGTTGCTTCCACTTTGTTATAATCCCACTAACAGTTGAGCGTGGAATATTTAGTAGCCAGGAAATGTCACGGATGGACTTATTGCTCAGGTGACCACCTATCACGGGACCACGCTTGGAGTCACTGAGCTCCTGAGAGCGACCCATTCTTTCACCAATGTTGGTAGAAGCAGTCTGCATGCTTAGGGGCTTGATTGTATACACCTGTGTCCATGGAGGGGATTGGAACACCTGAATCACATGATTGGGAGGGCAGGCCCGGGCCCAATACAGTTTTTTCATCCCTTATTTGCTGTGATGTCCTGGGGGGGGGGGATTTCCTTTTACTTATTTAGGGTTATACAGAGGAGCCTTGGTGTGGGCACTGATACTTTCCCTTATATGATGTGTGACATTTAATTCCTGGAACTAGCAGCTGTTGTCACCTTCAAAGTAGTCCCCTTGTGAAGCGACACACTTTTCCAGACGACTCTGCCACTGCCAGAAACATTCCTGGAATTCATTTTCTGGAATGCTGCTCAGTATCTTTGTAGCGGCGTGCTGAATGTTCAGAATGTCACCAAATCTGTGTCTTTTTTAAGGCTTTTTTTTATTTTTGGAAAGAGAGCCAGAAGTGGCAGGGTGCCAAGTCAGGGGAATAAGGTGGTTGTGAGTTCCTGACCCAGAAATCCATTCCAAAACTTGACCAAACACTTAATGCATCATGTGCAGGAGCATTGTCGTGGAGGAAAATCCACTTGTCAGGCCAGAGTCCCTTCCCTTCAGTCTTGCACAGTTGTAGCGGCTCCTCTCCTGGGCTGAAATGGCTTCCTCTGATTTCACTTCACACTGTTGGCTTCTCACACTGTGCATCAGAAGCTGCAGCAAGTCAGACAGAGCTCCGCCTCATTTCCTGGCTGGAAGATGTCCAGCATTATTTAGGCTTTCCTCCCTAGCCTGACTATCCCTGTCCCCGCCCATTTCCTTCATTGAATTTCAATCATGGAGGATCAGCAATTACATGTGGGTGTTACCTAGGGTGGTCTGCAATACAGTTTATCTAGGAACACCTACACCTCCAGCCTGACACCCACCCATCAAGGCATTTTGATATTGGAATAACTCCTGCCAGTAGCCAGCCCACTGCTTGCATCAAGACTGAGGGCTCTTGAGAGAAGTACTGAGACAGGGTGATGTTTACAAGAAGCTATGTACAGCACCCTGCCAGCCCTTCCCACCAGCCATGATCTGTCTGCATTGCATAAAGATGCACAGAGATCCATTGATGATATTGCTGGGTGTGAGGGATGAATCTGTTCAGAAAAATACAAGTAGATTAAACTTCAGCTTTAAATGCCTTCATTGCTCATTGATAGAGCTCTCTGGGAACACTTACTGCTAGTCATGTGAATGTGCTGATCGCTGTTCTCCTTGTTGGAGAGGAAGCTGTTCTAACAACCTGCAGTGTAAGGATCTCCCTGCTTCCCTATATCCGCTTCATCCTTTTTGTGGGTCTGTGGTTGCTCTACCACTATCAATACCCCATCAGTCATTGGGTGATGTCACTACTGTTCTCCTTGCTGGAGGGGAAGCTGTACCTGAGGGCCTGCAGAGCAAGGATCTCCCTGCTTCTGCTTCATGCGTTCTGTGGATCTGTGCTTTCTCTATCTCTGTCATTAACCCACCAATCATCAGATGAAGCCACGACTATACTGCTCATTATTCTCCTTGCTGGAGGGGTAGCTGTACCTGAGGACCTGCAGTGCAAGGATCCCCCTGCTTCTGCTGCATTCATTCTGTAGCTCTGTGCTTTTTCCATCTCTTCTGCTGCTTCTACATCAGGGGTCCTCAAACTTTTTAAACAGCGGGCCAGTTCACGGACATTCACCTGTTGGGGGGCTGGACTATAGTTTGAAAAAAAATATGAAAAAACTCCTATGCACACTGCACATATCTTATTTGTAGTGCAAAGAACAGGGAAAAGCAATACAATATTTAAAATGCACTGGCCACCGCAATGCATTGTACTCTGTAATGCACTGGCCACCGCAATGCATTGTACTCTGTAATGCACTGTACTGTGATACATTGGACACTGCAATGCACTGTACCTGGTGTACTCTCCTCCTCTCCTGTTGCTCCTCTGGCTGCAGCAGGTGAAATGTGGGGCTTCCAGGCTGCCGCTCCCAGGCTGCCGCTCCCTGGGTCCTCATGGCCGAGCACCCAGCGTGCAGTCCAGCTATTTGCCGGCCAGTGCTGGGTTTTTTATTTTTTTGTTCTCTGGCTGGCCCAGCGGGCTGGATAATTGTCTTTGGTGGGCTGTAGTTTGAGGACCCCTGTTCTACATCATAGTGCACCCTCCACCAGTCATTAGATGATGTCACTACTGTGCTGCTCAATTTTCTCCTTGCTGGAGGGGTAGCTGCACCTGAGGACCTGCAGTGGAAGGATCTTTCAGCTTTATTCATTCTGTAGATCAGTGCTTTTTCCACAACTCCCGCTGCTTCTACCATTATACTGCACCCTCCATCAGTCATCAGGGAAGCAGCTCTGAGCTGAGGAAGCAAAACCCTGCTCCTCTACCAAGATGGCCTCCCCCATACAGAGACAT
Source organism: Staurois parvus (assembly GCF_062004578.1). Classification (NCBI taxonomy): domain Eukaryota; kingdom Metazoa; phylum Chordata; class Amphibia; order Anura; family Ranidae; genus Staurois; species Staurois parvus. The sequence continues at coordinate 12,632 of NW_028319194.1, read as the reverse complement.
AGTGCAGAACAAGGCATGGTAATCAGTAATGGGCACAGTACAGGTCCTCCATACCACCATCTACAGAATACAGAGATCTCCACAACTCATTTTGTGAGATATGTCAGTCTTCCATTTTTGGGTAGACTGATGTCTTTGCAGCAGGGGTGTCAAACGGGTGGCCCACCAGCTGTTGCCAAACAACAAGTCCCATCATACCTCTGCCTTTGGGACTCATGCTTGTAACTGTCAATCTTGCAATGCCTCATGAGATTTTGGCAACAGCTGGAGGGCCACCAGTTTGACACCCGTGCTTTAAAGCATACCCATGATTAAACTGAAGGTGCCAACTAGGTGAGTGAATTGGAGTATCAGAGTGTAGCGGCCATTTGTATTGTGACATAGGAAGTACAGCCAGCACCAGCCTATTACAGCTGGCCTATAAGAAAGCTGAACACCCGGCAGAGGATCGGGGAGGACTGTTGGCGGGGTAATGAACCGTCCATTCAGTGATGGTGGACAGGACTGGCTCAGTTCACACTATAGCAGCCTTCCGTGATGTGCAATTTAAAATTTTTTCCTCCAAAGATGCATTCAATGTTTCCATTTCATACAAGAAAAACGGTATATTGTAAATATTGTTTGTACGCCTCTTTTAAATAGAACTTAATACATTTTGCATCAAACAGCAACAAAGTAGCAGAAATATTTACTTTGTTTCAGACTAACGTTGGCGTGTCTGCAGAAGGTGGTAGAACAGCGACATCTTGTGGACAAAAATTAAAATGACAGTTTAATAATTTCCTACTATGCTGGAACAGCTGTATACTTCCCTACTATACAAGAGCTTTGTGTGGCCCAGATAGAGACTTTGTCCGATCGTAAAGTGTTACTGAACCCACGACAGTACAATCAGTCTGTAGATGCCGTAAAGCATGCTTGTTATACTCACTGTGGAACATAAGGGGTTAATCCTCTGCCTTGTGTATAAAGGATGTTTGATCTTCTCTTCTCTGATTCTTCCCTTCTTCCATTGTCTCCTAAAATATCTCCTGATAGAACAGATGCTCGGGAGCAAGATGCACATGCTCAGTTTGGTGTGTATTGCTATAAAGTTTTTTTTTTCTTGTCATCAGCACAGGGTTAATCAGCAAATCTCCAAATAGAGGTTAGCGGTCCTGCAGCCTCCTACAGGAGAATGAAAACTCCTTCTACAAGCTGTAACCAGCGCTCTGCTGGACAGATAGACGTCACAAGATTGTTGATGAGAAAAGGTATTTAGCAGTTTATATTTACTAAAATAATTGCATTTCCATGTTGTGTGTACCGTGGGAAAGTATATATAGTGAATGCGGGGTCCGGGGAGAGCGGATATAGTGAATGCGGGGTCTGGGCAGAGTGGATATAGTGAATTCAGGGTCCGGGGAGAGTGGATATAGTGAATGCAGGGTCCGGGGAGAGCGGATATAGTGAATGCAGGGTCCGGGGAGACCAGATATAGTGAATGCAGGGTCCGGGGAGAGCGGATATAGTGAATGCAGGGTCCGGGGAGACAAGATATAGTGAATGTGGGGTCCGGGGAGAGTGGATATAGTGAATTCGGGGTCCGAGGAGAGCATATATAGTGAATGCAGGGTCCGGGGAGACCGGATACAGTGAATGCGGGCTCCGGGGAGAGAGGATATAGTGAATGCGGGGTCCGGGGAGAGAGGATATAGTGAATGCGGGGTCCGGGGAGAGTGGCTATAGTGAATGCAGGGTCCGGGGAGAGCGGCTATAGTGAATGCGGGGTCTGGGGAGAGCGTATATAGTGAATGCGGGGTCCGGGGAGAGCGGATATAGTGACAGAGCAGATATAGTGTGTGCAGGGTCCGGAGCGAGCAGATAGTGAATGCAGGGTCCGGGGAGAGCGGATACAGTGAATGCGGGGTCCGGGGAGGGCAGCTACAGTGAATGCGGAGTCCAGGGAGAGAGGCTATAGTGAATGTGGGGTCCGGGGAGGGCGGATATAGTGAATGCGGGGTCCGGGGAGAGCGGATACAGTGAATGCGGGGTCCGGGGAGGGCGGCTATAGTGAATGCGGGGTCCGGGGAGAGCGGATACAGTGAATGCGGGGTCCGGGGAGAGCGTATATAGTGAATGCAGGGTCCGGGGAGAGCGGATATAGTGACAGAGCAGATATAGTGTGTGCGGGGTCCGGAGAGAGAAGATAGTGAATGCAGGGTCCGGGGAGAGCGGATACAGTGAATGCGGGGTCCGGGGAGGGTGGCTACAGTGAATGCGGGGTCCGGGGAGAGAGGATATAGTGAATGCGGGGTCTGGGGAGAGCGGATATAGTGAATGCGGGGTCCGGGGAGGGCGGATATAGTGAATGCGGGGTCCGGGGAGAGCGGCTATAGTGAATGCGGGGTCCGGGGAGAGCGTATATAGTGAATGCGGGGTCCGGGGAGAGCGGATATAGTGACAGAGCAGATATAGTGTGTGCAGGGTCCGGAGAGAGCAGATAGTGAATGCAGGGTCCGGGGAGAGCGGATACAGTGAATGCGGGGTCCGGGGAGGGCAGCTACAGTGAATGCGGGGTCCAGGGAGAGAGGCTATAGTGAATGTGGGGTCCGGGGAGGGCGGATATAGTGAATGCGGGGTCCGGGGAGAGCGGATACAGTGAATGCGGGGTCCGGGGAGGACGGCTATAGTGAATGCGGGGTCCGGGGAGAGCGGATACAGTGAATGCGGGGTCCGGGGAGAGCGTATATTGTGAATGCGGGGTCCGGGGAGAGCGGATATAGTGACAGAGCAGATATAGTGTGTGCGGGGTCCGGAGAGAGCAGATAGTGAATGCAGGGTCTGGGGAGAGCGGATATAGTGAATGCGAGGTCCGGGGAGGGTGGATATAGTGAATGCGGGGTCCGGGGAGGGTGACTACAGTGAATGCGGGGTCTGTGGAGGGCGGCTACAGTGAATGCGGGGTCCGGGGAGGGCAGCTACAGTGAATGCGGGGTCCGGGGAGATCGGATACAGTGAATGCGGGGTCCGGGGAGAGCGTATGTAGTGAATGCGGGGTCCGGGGAGAGCGGATGTAGTGAACGAGGGGTCCGGGGAGAGCGGCTATAGTGAACGCGGGGTCCGGGGAGAGCGGCTATAGTGAACGCGGGGTCCGGGGAGAGCGGATATAGTGAACGCGGGGACCGGGGAGAGCGGATATAGTGAACGCGGGGACCGGGGAGAGCGGATATAGTGAACGCGGGGACCGGGGAGAGCGGATATAGTGAACGCGGGGACCGGGGAGAGCGGCTATAGTGAACGCGGGGTCCGGGGAGAGCGGCTATAGTGAACGCGGGGACTGGGGAGAGCGGCTATAGTGAATGAGAGGTCCGGGGAGGGCATATATAGTGAACGTGGGGTCTGGGGACGGCAGCTATAGTGAATGCGGGGTCCGGGGAGGGCGGCTACAGTGAACACGGGGTCCGGGGAGAACATATATAGTGAATGGGGGGTCCGGGGAGACCAGATATAGTGAATGCGGGGTCCGGGGAGAGCGGATATAGTGAACGCGGGGTCCGGGGAGAGCGGATATAGTGAACGCGGGGTCCGGGGAGATCGGATATAGTGAACGCGGGGTCCGGGGAGAGCGGCTATAGTGAACGCGGGGTCCGGGGAGAGCGTATATAGTGAACGCGGGGTCCGGGGAGAGCGTATATAGTGAACGCGGGGTCCGGGGAGAGCGTATATAGTGAACGCGGGGTCCGGGGAGAGCGTATATAGTGAACGCGGGGTCCGGGGAGAGCGGATACAGTGAATGCGGGGTCCGGGGAGGGCAGCTACAGTGAATGCAGGGTCCGGGGAGGGCGGATATAGTGAATGCGGGGTCCGGGGAGAGCGGATACAGTGAATGCGGGGTCCGGGGAGGACGGCTATAGTGAATGCGGGGTCCGGGGAGAGCGGATACAGTGAATGCGGGGTCCGGGGAGAGCGTATATTGTGAATGCGGGGTCCGGGGAGAGCGGATATAGTGAATGCGAGGTCCGGGGAGGGTGGATATAGTGAATGCGGGGTCCGGGGAGGGTGACTACAGTGAATGCGGGGTCTGTGGAGGGCGGCTACAGTGAATGCGGGGTCCGGGGAGGGCAGCTACAGTGAATGCGGGGTCCGGGGAGATCGGATACAGTGAATGCGGGGTCCGGGGAGAGCGTATGTAGTGAATGCGGGGTCCGGGGAGAGCGGATGTAGTGAACGAGGGGTCCGGGGAGAGCGGCTATAGTGAACGCGGGGTCCGGGGAGAGCGGCTATAGTGAACGCGGGGTCCGGGGAGAGCGGATATAGTGAACGCGGGGACCGGGGAGAGCGGATATAGTGAACGCGGGGACCGGGGAGAGCGGATATAGTGAACGCGGGGACCGGGGAGAGCGGATATAGTGAACGCGGGGACCGGGGAGAGCGGATATAGTGAACGCGGGGACCGGGGAGAGCGGATATAGTGAACGCGGGGACCGGGGAGAGCGGATATAGTGAACGCGGGGACCGGGGAGAGCGGATATAGTGAACGCGGGGTCCGGGGAGATCGGATATAGTGAACGCGGGGTCCGGGGAGATCGGATATAGTGAACGCGGGGTCCGGGGAGATCGGATATAGTGAACGCGGGGTCCGGGGAGAGCGTATATAGTGAACGCGGGGTCCGGGGAGAGCGGCTATAGTGAACGCGGGGTCCGGGGAGAGCGGCTATAGTGAACGCGGGGTCCGGGGAGAGCGGCTATAGTGAACGCGGGGACTGGGGAGAGCGGCTATAGTGAATGCGAGGTCCGGGGAGAGCATATATAGTGAACGTGGGGTCTGGGGACGGCGGCTATAGTGAATGCGGGGTCCGGGGAGGGCGGCTACAGTGAACACGGGGTCCGGGGAGAACATATATAGTGAACGTGGGGTCCGAGGAGAGTGGATATAGTGAATGCGGGGTCCGGGGAGGGTGGCTACAGTGAATGCGGGGTCTGGGGAGAGCGGATATAGTGAATGCGGGGTCCGGGGAGGGCGGATATAGTGAATGCGGGGTCCGGGGAGAGCGGCTATAGTGAATGCGGGGTCCGGGGAGAGCGTATATAGTGAATGCGGGGTCCGGGGAGAGCGGATATAGTGACAGAGCAGATATAGTGTGTGCAGGGTCCGGAGAGAGCAGATAGTGAATGCAGGGTCCGGGGAGAGCGGATACAGTGAATGCGGGGTCCGGGGAGGGCAGCTACAGTGAATGCGGGGTCCAGGGAGAGAGGCTATAGTGAATGTGGGGTCCGGGGAGGGCGGATATAGTGAATGCGGGGTCCGGGGAGAGCGGATACAGTGAATGCGGGGTCCGGGGAGGACGGCTATAGTGAATGCGGGGTCCGGGGAGAGCGGATACAGTGAATGCGGGGTCCGGGGAGAGCGTATATAGTGAATGCGGGGTCCGGGGAGAGCGGATATAGTGACAGAGCAGATATAGTGTGTGCGGGGTCCGGAGAGAGCAGATAGTGAATGCAGGGTCTGGGGAGAGAGGATATAGTGAATGCGGGGTCTGGGGAGAGCGGATATAGTGAATGCGAGGTCCGGGGAGAGCGGCTATAGTGAACGCGGGGTCCGGGGAGAGCGGCTATAGTGAACGCGGGGACTGGGGAGAGCGGCTATAGTGAATGCGAGGTCCGGGGAGAGCATATATAGTGAACGTGGGGTCTGGGGACGGCGGCTATAGTGAATGCGGGGTCCGGGGAGGGCGGCTACAGTGAACACGGGGTCCGGGGAGAACATATATAGTGAACGTGGGGTCCGAGGAGAGTGGATATAGTGAATGCGGGGTCCGGGGAGGACGGCTATAGTGAATGCGGGGTCCGGGGAGAGCGGATACAGTGAATGCGGGGTCCGGGGAGGGCGGCTATAGTGAATGCGGGGTCCGGGGAGAGCGGATACAGTGAATGCGGGGTCCGGGGAGAGCGTATATAGTGAATGCAGGGTCCGGGGAGAGCGGATATAGTGACAGAGCAGATATAGTGTGTGCGGGGTCCGGAGAGAGAAGATAGTGAATGCAGGGTCCGGGGAGAGCGGATACAGTGAATGCGGGGTCCGGGGAGGGTGGCTACAGTGAATGCGGGGTCCGGGGAGAGAGGATATAGTGAATGCGGGGTCTGGGGAGAGCGGATATAGTGAATGCGGGGTCCGGGGAGGGCGGATATAGTGAATGCGGGGTCCGGGGAGAGCGGCTATAGTGAATGCGGGGTCCGGGGAGAGCGTATATAGTGAATGCGGGGTCCGGGGAGAGCGGATATAGTGACAGAGCAGATATAGTGTGTGCAGGGTCCGGAGAGAGCAGATAGTGAATGCAGGGTCCGGGGAGAGCGGATACAGTGAATGCGGGGTCCGGGGAGGGCAGCTACAGTGAATGCGGGGTCCAGGGAGAGAGGCTATAGTGAATGTGGGGTCCGGGGAGGGCGGATATAGTGAATGCGGGGTCCGGGGAGAGCGGATACAGTGAATGCGGGGTCCGGGGAGGACGGCTATAGTGAATGCGGGGTCCGGGGAGAGCGGATACAGTGAATGCGGGGTCCGGGGAGAGCGTATATAGTGAATGCGGGGTCCGGGGAGAGCGGATATAGTGACAGAGCAGATATAGTGTGTGCGGGGTCCGGAGAGAGCAGATAGTGAATGCAGGGTCTGGGGAGAGAGGATATAGTGAATGCGGGGTCTGGGGAGAGCGGATATAGTGAATGCGAGGTCCGGGGAGGGTGGATATAGTGAATGCGGGGTCCGGGGAGGGTGACTACAGTGAATGCGGGGTCTGTGGAGGGCGGCTACAGTGAATGCGGGGTCCGGGGAGGGCAGCTACAGTGAATGCGGGGTCCGGGGAGATCGGATACAGTGAATGCGGGGTCCGGGGAGAGCGGATGTAGTGAACGAGGGGTCCGGGGAGAGCGGCTATAGTGAACGCGGGGTCCGGGGAGAGCGGCTATAGTGAACGCGGGGTCCGGGGAGAGCGGATATAGTGAACGCGGGGACCGGGGAGAGCGGATATAGTGAACGCGGGGACCGGGGAGAGCGGATATAGTGAACGCGGGGACCGGGGAGAGCGGATATAGTGAACGCGGGGACCAGGGAGAGCGGATATAGTGAACGCGGGTTCCGGGGAGATCGGATATAGTGAACGCGGGGTCCGGGGAGATCGGATATAGTGAAAGCGGGGTCCGGGGAGATCGGATATAGTGAACGCGGGGTCCGGGGAGATCGGATATAGTGAACGCGGGGTCCGGGGAGATCGGATATAGTGAACGCGGGGTCCGGGGAGAGCGGCTATAGTGAACGCGGGGTCCGGGGAGAGCGGCTATAGTGAACGCGGGGTCCGGGGAGAGCGTATATAGTGAACGCGGGGTCCGGGGAGAGCGTATATAGTGAACGCGGGGTCCGGGTAGAGCGGCTATAGTGAACGCGGGGTCCGGGGAGAGCGGCTATAGTGAACGCGGGGTCCGGGGAGAGCGGCTATAGTGAACGCGGGGACTGGGGAGAGCGGCTATAGTGAATGAGAGGTCCGGGGAGAGCATATATAGTGAACGTGGGGTCTGGGGACGGCAGCTATAGTGAATGCGGGGTCCGGGGAGGGCGGCTACAGTGAACACGGGGTCCGGGGAGAACATATATAGTGAATGGGGGGTCCGGGGAGACCGGATATAGTGAATGTGGGGTTCGGGGAGAGCGGATATAGTGAATGCGGGGTCCGGGGAGAGCGGATATAGTGAACGCGGGGTCCGGGGAGATCGGATATAGTGAACGCGGGGTCCGGGGAGAGCGGCTATAGTGAACGCGGGGTCCGGGGAGAGCGTATATAGTGAACGCGGGGTCCGGGGAGAGCGTATATAGTGAACGCGGGGTCCGGGGAGAGCGTATATAGTGAACGCGGGGTCCGGGGAGAGCGGCTATAGTGAACGCGGGGTCCGGGGAGAGCGGCTATAGTGAACGCGGGGACTGGGGAGAGCGGCTATAGTGAATGCGAGGTCCGGGGAGAGCATATATAGTGAACGTGGGGTCTGGGGACGGCGGCTATAGTGAATGCGGGGTCCGGGGAGGGCGGCTACAGTGAACACGGGGTCCGGGGAGAACATATATAGTGAACGTGGGGTCCGAGGAGAGTGGATATAGTGAATGGGGGGTCCGGGGAGACCGGATATAGTGAATGCGGGGTCCGGGGAGAGAGGATATAGTGAACGAGGGGTCCGGGGAGAGCGGATATAGTGAACGCGGAGTCCGGGGAGAGCAGATATAGTGAATGCAGGGTCCGGGGAGAGAGGATATAGTGAACGAGGGGTCCGGGGAGAGCGGATATAGTGAACGCGGAGTCCGGGGAGAGCAGATATAGTGAATGCAGGGTCCAGAGTTTAGTAACACTTTAAGTGTTATTATGACAGCCCCTAAAACCAAAACTGTTAGCTCATGCACGTATATATACTTTCTGCTATCTGTGTAAACAGTTTTTATTGTATACTTCAATTCTTATTCTGTACATGTTTTGGGGCTATGCAACTCCTTATAGACATTCTACTCTGTTTCTGAAAAATTCAAATAAAAATTCAATTAAAATTATTGAACAAAAAAACTTGAGCAGCCATGCATGGAAGCCAATCAGCTTCTATCTTCAACATGTTCAGTGAAGTTTTTAAAATAAAAGATAGAAGCTGATTGGTTGCCATGCATGGCTGCTCTAGTTTTGATAAATTCCTCTCCAGTGTCATCTGAGGCCAGGCAGTTTGTACAACACTTCACTGTTCACAACCCTGGTGCCCAACCTTGTGGCTCTTTGGTATTTATTGGGAAGCTGTCGGGGGCCCCCTGAAGACTGTAATCTGTGTTTTGTTGTTCAAACCAGTAAATAAAAAGTATCCTTTAGATTGGCTTCTTGTAGATTGGCTGTATTGCAGTCCACCTTGGCAGAATATAAGTATACTGATTAAAAAATGTTCCTTTCATTGTTTTGAGCAGAGTCTAGCATCAAGTCAATGAAACTCCTGGGATATTGATCTGGTCAGGTAAGTAGCAGAGGGGGTATTTAATCAGTTTCAGCTGCTTTGGTGTTAATGAAATTAACAACAGGTGCACTAGATGGGCAACAATGAGACGACCCCCAAAACAGGAATGGTTTTACAGGTGGAGGCCACTGAAATTTTTTCCCTACTCATCTTTTCTGACTGTTTTTCACTAGTTTTGCATTTGGCTAGGGTCAGTGTCACTACTGGTAGGATGAGGCCTTACCTGGACTCTACAGAGGTTACACAGGCAGTCCAACTCCTCCATGACGGCACATCAATACATGCCATTGCCAGAAGGTTTGCTGTGTCTCCCGGCACAGTCTCAAGAGCATGGAGGAGATTCCAGGAGACAGGCAGTTACTCTAGGAGAGTTGGACAGGGCCATAGAAGGTCCTTAACCCATCAGCAGGACCAGTATCTGCTCCTTTGTGCAAGGAGGAACATGCCCGGCCTCATGTGGGGAGAGTATGCAGGCAGTTCCTGGAGGATGAAGGAATTTATACCATTGAATGGCCCCCATGCTCGCCTGACCTAAATCCAATAGAACACCTCTGGGATATCATGTTTCAGTCCATCCGACGCCAGGTTGCACCTCAGACTGTCCAGGAGCTCAGTGATGTCCTGGTCCAGATCTGGGAGGAAATCCCCCAGGACACCATCCGTCATCTCATTAAGAGCCTCCCCCGACGTTGTTAGGCATGTATACAAGCACGTGGGGGCCAAACAGACTACTGAGGACCATTCTGAGTTGATGCAATGACATTTCAGCAAAATGGACTCACCTGCTGCATCATTTTTTCACTTTGATTTTCGGGGTGTCTTTGAATTCAGTCCTCAGTAGGTCGATCATTTCCATCAAACGATGGGGTGTCAAGATGGCCATGTATCTGGGGAAGGCTGGCTGCTAGATCCATTTCTTTGGGTTTGACCAGCTATCCCAAGCTAACCTCTGTGCTGAAGATGGAGAAAGTCAAAGCTGGATTACCCTTCGCTCCAGCACTACTACTGGCATAGGTCTGCAGTGTAAAAGTAGGGGGGGGGGCAAATATTACATGCATAGGGCAGGGGCTCCACAGGACCTGCTAGGGTGAGGACAGCCTGGAAGGGGGGGGGGGGGGGAACTTGGAGTGTCTGTGCTGGAGGAACTTCTTGCCTGCCACGGACTTGTTGCTATCAAAGACGAAGAGGGGAGGAAGGGGCTGTCATCCTGTCTCCTTCGCCGGCTTATCCAGTCCAAGTGATACTGACCACAGCTTGTCATAGAACAGGCAGGGACAGCACAGAGCCACCGGGCCAGGCAACAAGCATTGCACAGGGGGGATCTCTGCCATAGTGTGTGCATGACAGAGTTCAGGGGATGGGCAGCAGTGTCCCCATATCATTTACTGAGTGGTGTCATCCTGACATTTATTGATTGGAAGTGTAGTGCCCCCCCTGTTATTTATTGATGAAGACACCATGATCCCCTATCAACAAATAACATGGGGGCACCACGCTTCCAATCAATAAATGGCAGGATGACACTAATCAGTAAATGATATGGGGACACCATGATCCCCTATGTCATTTATTGATTGGTGTCATTGTGGAATTTATTGATTAGGATTGTTGTTTCCCCATGTGGGGAGGTGGGGGGGATGAGATGATGATATCTCTCTCTGGAGTCTATACCTTTTTTAATACAAGAGAGGATTTTGCTCGCTTTAGAAGCCGCAGCTTGGCATTGCTGCCATTATTAAGCTTGTGATCTACCAGAACTCCCAGATCCTTCTCCACCATAGATTCCCCTAGTAGTACCCCCCAGTGTCCCCATGTCATGTATTGATTGGGATTGTGATGTCCCCATGTTACTGGCAGAACTACCAGGGTCGCAAAGGTTGCACTTGTGACCAGGTCCTGGTGTTCTGCCACTGTGGGGGAAGGGGTCCAAGATGGCAGGAAGGGTGCCTGCTGCAGAACATGTGAAAGGGCCCCGCAATGGGAGTGAAGGGCCCCGGGACTAAAGAAAGGGCCAGATACCAATGGAAAGGTCCCCAGGACCAGTGGCAAGGGCCCAGGGATGGGGGTCCTTCATTGTATTCTTGCACCGGGGCCCTGCAGGTTCTAGTTACACCTCTGCTGGAAGAGGTGAAGCCCAAGACATTACTTCTCATCCTCTTTACCTAAAACAATCAGAGAATGTCTTATTATTCATTTAAAAATTACAAGGAATTCTATGAATGGCAGCACTGCTGAGTGAGCATCCCCTGTGGGCAACATGCTTGCTTAGAACCTGGAAGAATGTGGCTCTTGTTGTAGTAGCCCTGACTACTACAGTGATTGTCATCTTTCCCAGCAACTCCTCAGCTGTGATTTATGTACCAAGCTGGACCATTATACTGTAATTATACAGTACAGATCATCCCCGGAGTTCAGCTTTAAAGCCTAACTCCGGGCAAAAAGAGTTTTCCGATGCAGTGGGGCTGTGCCTGTACTGCACGGGTCAACTGCCCATTTTTGTCTAGGGCAGGGGTAGGCAACCTGTGGCTTTCCAGCTGTTGCAGGACTACAAGTTCCATCATGCCTCTGCAAGTCATAGCTGTCAGTTTTGTAATGTTGCAATGCCTCATGGGAAATGTAGTTCCACAACAGCTAGAGATCCACAGGTTGCCTACCCCCTGGTCTAGGGGATTGGAGAAAGCTTATACTCACCCGATCCTCCGCTCTGCCAGCAAACAGTGCTCCCCCACAATTCAGTGGTGGAATGTTATGACATCCTCATGTCCAAAGCAGGTCTATGGGCATGATGACGTCAGGAATGGTCCACCATCCAAGACCTCTAGACAATGGGGGGGCAGGAGCCACAGAGACCGATCTTGTTAGGGGGGATTAGGTAAGTATATCTCCGTTGTCCAAGCCCCAAGACAAAAACAAGCAGCTGACCCGTGCAGTGCGAGTACAGAGGAAAAACGTTATTTTTTCTTTGTGCCCAGAATTCAGTTTTAAATGGTTTGCTTTATTTATTTCACCATCTTACTTTTGCTGTGTTTTCCACCTTCTTTTCCATTTTTTTTTTTCTCCTCAGATCTTCCATAATGGATCTTGCTCAAAGAAATATCAAATGTGTCAAAAGTCATTTTTAAGGGCGTTGTAGGGAGAACAAAATATAGAAGCATTGATTTGTATAGGAGCTGTAATAGCAGAGATCTCTAGTTATCTCATGACGTTTTGCTGCTGGCTCCTGCAGCATGTCCCGAATCCCTGACTATCTCACTGCATGTCCTTCTCCTGTGCATGTCTGCAGTCTCCGACAGATTTTTATAGCATTACATTTACTGAATATTACATGCAGCCTTTTGGGGATGTCAGAGCTACATGTAAAAGGTCCTCTATGTTAAGTAAGATGCTGGTCAGTAGCCTACAGAAAATGTACTTTGATGTAAGGAGAGTCTTGTGACACCTCTAAGAAACCTGTTTGGTTATTTATGTCTCTAGTTGCCTATGCAAGTTAGGCAAGGGGGGGATTTTTGTGAAACTGATTGCACCTTCAGTGAAATTTGGACACAATTTGCCTTTATTTCCCACATGGAATGAAAATATATTTATATATACTGCATGTTGAAATGTGTGTTTTTTTTTTATAT
>NW_028319191.1:0-39651 GCF_062004578.1 Staurois parvus | reverse complement strand
AACATTTTACTAAAGAAGCCAAAATCAGGATGAGCTCCCAAAGCTTTCACCAAGATTTCCGTCCTCCCTTCCAGACCTATAAACTAGATGGCTGGTTATATAGCTTGAGGGTGCTTGTTGATGTAAAGAATTACAGCCTGGACCCCAGAAATACAGGAGCCCTCAGACATACAAACAGCAGCCATCAGGTATATTCATAGACTCTGGCCAGTCCCATACTTTCTCTCATCATGTTATGGGGGGAGGGGTGGGGTCACTGTTTGGGTATCAGAGCACCCCTATTTTTCTGGTAGCTCTTTAACCAATTAAAAGGGCAGGCTGTAATGCACAGGTGTGGTCAGGGCAGCAAAGACTTACTCAGATCCAGGTAAGTGTGCACCTGGGGAGGGGGCCAAGAAGGATAAGTGCACCAATCCTTTTACTAAAGCCATGTAATGTGAGGGACCTACCTGAAGAATCCAATCGGTTTATAGGCTTCTTTGTATATGTGGCTGCCCTCTGAAAAGAAATCCACGGGATCACTTTTCAGAGGGCGTTTGACAAGCTGTGAGGAGACCGCTTTTCACCTCCACATGTACCTGATTTAACCCTGAAAACACTGCTCCATCATAGTCTTGTATTGGTTGATACTGACGCCAAATGCGACATCTACATTTTGTTGTGGCATGTGTATAACCCTGAGTGAGAAACAGCATGTTCGGCGGGGGGTAGGTTTTATGCTTGCATGAAAGAAGCCTATATCCAATCAAGGGACCACTTGCATTGCATTTTGATAATACAAGCTCCTTCAGATATAATAACTGTATGGTACCAGGGTCTGTCCAATTGGATAAATTAGGCAGGTCCTCCAAAAATCCAGAGTTGATTGTACAAAGATTCTATGGACAGATTGTAACATGTATAGTGAATCTAAAGCAGATTGTACAATCAGATCATATGTGTATGGTCCGCTTTAGTATTCCATTCCTCTAGGTTTAACATGCTGATGACCCAACAGATCAAATTCTTGAAAATCGAGTAAATTGATGGCCAGTTTTCTATGAAGGGGATCTAGGCTCACTGTAAAGATCAGGCTGTTTCTCTGTTTCGGTTTGACAGACGGAAGTAGCTTCACTGATACTTGTGCAGGATGTAGATTGCATTGTGGTTTTGATGTTTATGTAACTATTATTCGGTTTGGAAAGGTGATGTAGCTAGAGACCTCCTGCCATGTGTCCCAACATAGACCTCCATGCTGGAACAGTGGTTGTATAGGGCATCCCATTATTGCTCTCACCTTCCCAGCCCCCCAATACACACACATAAACATGACAATACAAGCACATTGGAGACCTTACCCCCTCCCCCATTCCTTCCTAGTGTGTGTCCTTATCACAAAGCCACAATCTGCATGCATGCTGGTGAATTGTACTTCTACCATTACAATGTGTATACACTATATTGCCAAAAGTATTGGGCCAGCCCTCCAAATTTAGGAAAAGGCAAAAAGGTCGCTAAATTCGCAAATCGTGTCCAACCAAATGAAATAAATCTATAATAAATGAGAGTCCTTCCAAAGTCCCCCGTATACCCGCATAAAGTCTTCTTAAGTCTACCAGTTCTTAGTGATCCTTAAATTTCCAAAATTCCTCGGAGAAAATAAGTCTCCTACCTTTTTATTACCACAAAAAAAAATAAACAGTGCTTTATTATTAAACACAATAACCCTAGGTTCACATCTGTGCAGGGGGTGCCGCTGTGGATCCACATGAAAATCCGTGCGGCCGCACCACCCATACAGAGAAATGCGTACTCGCGGGCGGGTGCCATTAGTTTTAATGGCACGCCGCCCGCACTAGAAAACGCAACCGTACTGGGAACCGAGGTTCCTGTACGGGCTGCATTTTCCAAAGAAGTGCAGGGACTTCTTCCCTGCGTGTCACGGGAGTCCATTCAAATGAATGGACTCTTGTGCCCATGCAAAACGCGGCCCGTACGGCTGCATAGATGTGAACCGGGGTAATACATGGGGCGTGCGCTTCCAAATATTCACACAACCCGTGACCAGTGATCACAAATAAATCCAGTGAATGGGGTTCATGCTTTTATCCAAACTAAGTGGGAACCAACACTTCTCCATGTGGTGTAAGTGCCATTTTGGGTGGGGTCCAGACTTCCCGTAGTAGTAGTAATAGTAACAACACCCTAAGAGAAATAAATAAATAATAAGACCTACCCTAACCTTAACCTCAACCCCTAATTCTAACTCTAACAAAAAAAAATATATTATTATTATAACAACAAAAAAAAAATCTGATGGAAAAGCTAAAAATGCTGAAAAACCTAGCAACAAATGATGCAACAGATGATATTTTCTCTATTGGCTAATAAAAAAGGCAAAGTGCAAAAATGCCTTAAAACGCTGTATGAAAATCTGCAAAAATCACACAAAAATCAAATCAAGTTTGTTATGCTCCAGTGTGAATGCAGCCTTTTTATACATTCCTATTCACACAGCATAGCTAAAAATGGTTTGTCAAATAGTCAGTGTCCAACCAAACGAAATAAGTCCTCCGTATAGCCTGATAAAGTCTCCTTTAAATCCACCAGTTCTTAGAGATCCTTAAATTTCCAAAATTCCTCAGAGAAATAAGTGTTCTGCCCTTATGCAGGCCATAGATGGGTCGAAAATCGGCCAAAAATTCATCCGAAAGAATAATCAGACGATTTTCGGATCATTAGTGGGTGAATTTGTCGGCAGTTTTTCATGATTTTGACACTTTTTCTTAATCGGTTATGATGGAAAAAAAACATCCGATTTTGTCACTCGGCCCATTTTCACGGCAATGATGGGCAAATCGGCCGATCTTTTTACCGATTAAAAAAATGCGCATGAGCCGTGACCTGCAAGAAGAAGGAAAAGAAGATGAAGACAAAAAAAGAACATCTGTATCTATTTGTATTCATTTCGGATACAGATGTTTCTATTCGGATACAAATAGGTACAATGTTGCAACCGCAATACTTTTAAATGTCAAAAATAATAGCGGAGTGTCCCTGCAGAGAGCTCCGCTATTATATTTGACATTTTAAAAGTATTGCGGTTGCAACATTGTATCTATTTGTATCCGAATAGAAACATCTGTATCTGAAATGGATACAATGTTGCAACTTTGCTATACTTTTAAATGTCAAATATAATAGCGGAGCTCTCTGCAGGAACACCGCTATTATATTTGCCGGCCGTAGACGGGACGAAAATCAGCCGTTTTTTTTTTCCCCTATGGTGGTAACGTCGGCCGATTGAACGACCGATTTTTCGTTTTTTAAATACAAACTGGCCGGTTTTTGCCCTGTCTATGGCCTGCATTAGTACCTCAAAAAAAAAAAAAAACTAAACATAGTGCATTATCCTGAAACACAATAATACAAGGTGCGTGTGCGTCTAAATCTTCACACAACCCGTGACCAGTGATCGCAAATAAATCCAGTGATTGGGGGGGTTCCTGCTTTTATCCAAACGAAGTGGTAACCAACACGTCTCCATGTGGTGTGAGTAAGTGTTCAAGTAGTGCAATCAAATCATGTGACACCTGTCAATCAACATACCTTACCAGATAGACAGGTAGTGCAGACTGTATTATAAACAGACTCTCTTGCTCCAGGATCCTCCTGACACCGTGGAGTCAGTTATCCTTCATGTAATGTGAATCTGTGCTCCAACAAACTTCCGCAAGTGATCAAGTAACACAAGTGATATGACATTAAATGTGACATCTGTCAACCTAAATCCTTACCAGATTGACAGGTATTGCAGCTTTAGCTCAGAACAGATTGCTGTCCAGGTTATAGCACCAAACACCAAACTGGGGATGTCAGCGACACCAAGTCAGTTCCCCCAGTATCAGAATCTCTGCCTCAGTCTTGCAGTCCCGCTATAAGTCGCTGATCACCGCCATTACTAGTTGAAAAAAAAATTCCATTATCTATACCGCCATTTGTAAAGGCTATAACTTTCACGTAAACGAATTAATTTAAAAGTATTGGTATTTTTTTTTAGCAAAGACATGTCGCAGAATACATTTTGGCCTAAATTTATGACAAAATTAGATTTTTTTAAATTTTTTTACTGGACATGTTTAATAGCAAAAATTCAAAAATATATATATTTTTTTCAAAATTGTCGGCCATTTTTTATATAGCACAAAAAATAAAAAACGCACAGGCGATTAAATACCACCAAAACAAAGCTCAATTCCTGGGGAACAGTGTTGCATGACCGCGCAATTGTCAGTTAAAGTAACGCAGCACCGCAATGCAAAAAATGGCCTGGTCTGGAAGGGGGGTAAATCCTCAGAAGGGCAAGTGGTTAAAAAAAAAAACCCCTAATTTTAATAACCTCTCTTCTGAATCCCGATAGTGGAGTGGAAATGATCAGGTTTAGCACTCAGTGAATTAAGGCAGAGCGGTTCAAAGTCCGGGAAGTTTTGGGACTCTATACTTCGTGTTTACTCGGTAACACAATACATCTGGGCAGGTTGGATGATGTGATCAGAGGTATGTGGGAGTCACATTTCAGTGTTTGTAAAGCTCACTGATAACAATTCATGTGACTCTGAGTCATGTGACCGTGTTAGGTGACAAACCTCTGATGGCGTCATAGCCTGACACAGCAGAAGTAGAATAACACATTACTCTGCATTGTCTCGGAGCACATCGGAGGATTTGATACCATAGGAATACCTGGACATGGCGTTGGTGCGCTAATTGGAGAAGGTAACATTTCCGCTGAGTCTTCCTAAATCTGGATTTATGTTATAGTACACTGCTAAAAAACAAAAATGAAAGGAACACTTTTTGATCAGAGTATAGCATCAAGTCAGTTAAACTCCTGGGATATTGGTCTGGTCAGTTAAGTAGCATCTTTTCTGACTGTTTTTCATTAGTTTTGCATTTGCCTAGGGTCAGTGTCACTACTGGTAGCATGAGGCCATACCTGGACCCTATAGAGGTTGCACAGGCAGTCCAACTCCTCCAGGATGGCACATTAATACATGCCATTGCCAGAAGGTTTGCTGTGTCTCCCAGCACAGTCTCAAGAGCATGGAGGAGATTCCAGGAGACAGGCAGTTACTCTAGGAGAGCTGGACAGGGCTGTAGAAGGTCCTTAACCCATCAGCAGGACCGGTATCTGATTCTTTTTTGCAAGGAGGAACAGGATGAGCACTGCCAGAGCCCTACAAAATGACCTCCAGCAGGCCACTGGTGTGAATGTCTCTGACCAAACAACCAGAAACAGACTTCATGAGGGTGGCCTGAGGGCCGACGTCCTCTAGTGGGCCCTGTGCTCACTGCCCAACACCATAGAGCTCGATTGACATTTGCCATTGAACACCAGAATTGGCAGGTCCACCACTGGCACCCTGTGCTTTTCACAGATGAGAGCAGGTTCACCCTGAGCACATGTGACAGACATGAAAGGGTCTGGAGAAGCCGTGGAGAACGTGATGCTACCTGTAACATCGTTCTGCATGACTGTTTTGGTGGTGGGTCAGTGATGGTCTGGGGAGGCATATCTATGGAGGGACGCACAGACCTCTACAGGCTAGACAATGGCACCCTGACTGCCATTAGGTATCGGGATGAAATCCTTGGACCCATTGTTAGACCCTACACTGGTGCAGTGGGTCCTGGGTTCCTCCTGGTGCACAACAATGCCTGGCCTCATGTGCTGAGAGTATGCAGGCAGTTCCTGGAGGATGAAGGAATTGATACCATTGAATGGCCCCCACGCTCCCCTGACCTAAATCCAATAGAACACCTCTGGGATATCATGTTTCGGTCCATGCAATGTTGCCAGGTTGCACCTCAGACTGTCCAGGAGCTCAGTGACGCCCTGGTCCAGATCTGGGAGGAAATCCCCCAGGACACCATCCATCGTCTCATTAGGAGCCTCCCCCGACATTGTCAGGCATGCATACAAGCACGTGGGGGCCATACAAACTACTGAGGACCATAATGAGTTGCTGCAATGAAATTTCCGCAAAATGGACTAGCCTGCTGCATCATTTTATCACTTTGATTTTTGGGGTGTCTTTGAATTTAGTCCTCGGTAGGTTGATGATTTTCATTTCCATCAAACGATGGGCCATCCTTGTGTTCTTAACACATCACCCCGTCCATGTCAGTATAGAGATCCAGCAGGAGATTCTTCCCATTGAGATCTGATGTGTTTCCAAAGTGTTCCTTTCATTTTTTGAGCAGTGTATATTGGAGAGTTCACCCCGAGTAATACTCTGCAGCCTTCACATATTATGGAGTGCAAAAGCAGGTCTCACTTTGCAGCCAGTAATACAGCATAAACCTAACAAAATAAATAATAAATACTGGTTACCTTTTGTGAAGTGCTTTTTACCTGATTGAAATCCTTCCATGCTCTCCCTGCTTTTTAATGTTAGGCCAACCATAGATGGATCGAATCTCAACCCGTTCAGCAAGGACTGGCTGAGAATCCACCTATGGGCAGGCTGGTTGTACTGAAGTCCATCCATCGGTTGACTTGGGTACAACCAGCCCGTCAGCTTTCTTTACCATGCGATTACTGCCGGCAGCTATAGCCGCTAGCAGTAATCATAATGTTCTGCCTGTTGCAGAACACAATAGCGCTGTGGGAGGGATTTCCCCCGTCAACACGGACTGTCTTTATAGGGGAATCAATCAATTTTCTTTCTTTCCACCCAAGAAAAGAAAATCGAATCTATGGCTTGCCTTATGGTGGGGGCTGTGGAGTGATGTTTAGCATAATGATCTCTGTCTGTAACAGGGGCGGACTGACCATTTGGAAACTTGGGCACTGCCCGAGGGCCCGGGGTCAGTAGGGGGCCCCATGAGATGCCCCTGGTACCTTTTTCATAGGCTTTTTTGAGTTTGGGCAAGGACAAAGGGGCCCCATGATCCCCTATTGCCCGGGGGCCCCATGAGTTGTCACTCCGCCCCTGGTCTGTAATGTGTTTGAAGTTCTTCCTCATCAGGTGTAACCTGGGTTTGAGCGCTGTCAGTCCTAACAAGGGGTTAAACATTTAGAAAACACCCTCCTGAATTGTATGTTAATGAGGTATAGTTCCCTGTGTGTGGGGACTGCCCAGAAATTCCTAGCATGGACCAGGACACATTCTTAGAAACATGTAAAAGGTAAGAAATATTTTTTACAAACCATTTTTAGCTATGCTGTGTGAATAGGAACACCTAAAAAGGCTGCATTCACACTTGAGCATAGCAAATTTGATTCGGTTTTTGCAGATTTTCATACAGTTTTTTTGGGCATTTTTGCACTTTGCCTTTTTTAATTAGCCAATAGAGAAAAATATCATGTGTTGCATCATTTGTTGCTAGGTTTTTCAGCATTTTTAGCTTTTCCATCCACTTTTATTTTTGTGTTGTTGTTATTATAATTATATTATTTTCTTTTTTTTTTTTCTTCTTTTTTAGAGTTGAGGTTAGGTTAGGGTTAAGGTTAGAACTGGGGCTTGGGGTAGGTTTTCTTATTATGTATTTATTTTTGTTAGGGTGTTAATACCACTACTACTATTTAATGAAAAAATAAATACACAATCATAAATAATAAACACAATAATTTAATACTATGTAATAATACATAATTATTAACCCTTAACCTCCCTAACCCTTAAAAAATACTAATAATAAACAACCTAACAGAATTATTAATAATAATAATAATAATTTTTTGTTTAGGTTTTTAATTATTTTTTAAGGTTAGGGGGTCATTATTTATTATGAATTTATTTATGATGATTTTTATTTGTGCACTTTTACATTTTTTAATGATTCATATATTCCCTTTTTTTCCTTTGCAATTTAATTTTTTTTTCTACATATTTTCATTTGAGCAGAAAATCGTGCAAAAATGCGTGACGCAAATCACGTGTTTCCATGGGAATAAAAATTTAAAAATCTGCCTGATTTGAGCTGCAAAGAAAACTTTAGAACTTGCTTGAGCTTCAGGCATTTGGCTTCAGGTGAATTGAGAATAGTTGATTTTTGCTCCGTAAGCGTTTTGGAGCTTCGAGCTACAAAATGCTCAGGTTGGAATGGGGCCTAAACCTATCCTGGGAGTTTTCTCAAATTTGACTGCAAAAGTGGAAAGGCCCTTTTATGGCCTGGTTCACACCTATGTGTTTTTGCAGAAACACACTACAGTCCATTAAACATGATTTCCTATGGGACACGTTCACATCTGTGTGTTATCAACTGGTGTGTTGTTTAGAAAAGGGTCAGAGACTTTTTTTGCCCACAGCAGGTTGCATTTTTAGTTCCAAAGATTTCAATGGAAAATGCAGCAGAAATTCATTGAAAAAAAGCTTCGAAGTCTACCAAAAAACTGCCATGGATGACCCGTCCTTCATGCCGAGGATCATTACCGATGATGAAACTTGGGTCTTGGTCTTTGTTCTAACTTGCTGCCTATGATGAAATAGCAGATGTGGTATAATGCACATGGTTAGAACAGCACCAGTTGCACAGCTCCCGATGTACACAGGATGATGTCTTTTGGCTCACTGACTTATGAAGGTTGGTGCTTCCTACAACTGTGCGTGCAACCTTGTGCTGCCACCTGTTGGCTTGTTAAAAAAAACTTTTTGACACCACCTTGTAGAATGTGTGGATGGGAAATTAAGTTTTGTTGTTTTTTAGTTCATTCAGCCCACAGGTTGAGAAAGGAAAAAAAAGGTTAATGTCTGACCAACCTTAACCTGCTCTGCTCTGTAAAGCTGGCCATAGACAACTCAAATTCAATTCAAGCTGTGGGTAGCCATGCAAGCACCACCAGGCTTGACAAACACCAAAAAAAAAAAATCAACTCAGGCGAGTGAAAAATGGTCAGCCAAACAGTAAGACTCCATTCACACCAATGCGTTTTTTTAGTGCTTTTTGCAGAAACGTACTACAGTCCATTTAACATGGTTTTCTATGGAGCATGTTCACTTCTATGATGCTGCTGCATTTTTGGAAAGGGTCAGGGACTTTTCTTAACCACTTCCAGTCCGGACACTTTTACCCCCTTCCTGTCCAGGCCAATTTTCAGCTTTCAGCGCTATCCCACTTTGAATGACAATTGCGCGGTCATGCAACACTGTATCCATATCAATTTTTTTTAGACGGATAAAGCTTTATTTTGGTGATATTTATTCACCACTGGGATTTTTTTTTTTTTTTTGCTATGTAAATTAAAAAGTCCAAAAATTTTGAAAAAAATGTTTTTCTTATAAAATTTTGCAAATGAATAATATTTCATCATAAATCTTGGCCAAAATTTATTCCGCTATCTTTTTAGTAAAAAAAAAAATAACCCAAATTAGTTTATAACCAAAAATTTATCATTTTTAAACTTTATTTTTTTTTTTTACATTTTTATTTTTTTTTTTTATATTACCATTTTATGTTTTTTTTTTACATACTGTACTACTTGTGGGGGGTGATGAAGATTTTTTTTTTTTTTTTTTTACACTGACTGCTTTTACTTTTTGCTTTTTATAAAGGCTGTAAAAGCAATCGTTTCTCCTCTCTGGCTGCATTCTTGCAGCCATTGAGAACTACTGTGTGAGCTGCATGGTACAAGGCTGTTGTGAATAGGCAAGACCACTTATGTTATCTCACATATATATTCTTATTATTATAGCCAAATTTACCACCCTAACTCCTCCCACAGTTTTTACACTACATAGACAGTAATATACCGAAACGTGCGGATTGTTCCCGATTGGTGTGCTATTACTTTGTGGAACGTTTCGCCAAATGGTTCATAAAATATTGGCATTTTTGTGGTGAAATTGGTCCCATAGGTATGAATGGCGGAATGTTCAAAACTAGAGTGGGAGCTGACAAAAGCTAGAGTGTGAGCTGAAAAATCAGGACATGATTTGTAAACTGCCATCACTCCCTCATTTTCAAGCCCACCTACACAAATCTTATATGAAAACTTTCAGCTATCCCTGCTGGCACTAAAAATGTCCACGGCTAAGCCATAGTCCTGATAGTTTTTTTTTTTTTTGTTTTTTTTTTGTTTTTTTTTAGCACTGTATTGGTATAACTGGGGACGTCAGTGACACCATGTCAGACCCCCCCCCAGTGTCAGAATGCCTGCCACAGTCCTGCTATAAGTCGCTGATCGCTGCCATTACTAGTAAAAATAATAAAAAACAAATATTCCAGTATCTATACCACCATTTGTAAACGCTATAACCTTCACATAAACCAATTAATTTACACGTATTGGGATTTTTTTTTTAGCAGACATGTCGCAGAATACATTTTGGCCTAAACTTATGACTTGATTTTTTAACGTTTTTGTTACTGGACATGTTTAATAGCAAAAAGTCAAAATATTGTTTTTCTTTTTTTTCTCAAAATTGTAGCTTTTTTTTTTTTTTTTTTTTATTATTATTATAGCACAAAAACCGCACAGGAGATCAAATACCACCGAAAGAAAGCTAAAATTGTGGGGGGGGGGGAAGGACATAAATTTGATTTGGGTGCAGTGTTGCATGACTGCGCAATTGTCAGTTAAAGTAACGCAGCGCCATAACGCAAAAAATGGCCTGGTCAGGAAGGGGGGAAATCCTCTGGAGGGCAAGGGGTTAATGTATTTCATTTCTGAGCATGCGCAGTACCTGTAGTAAATAAAAATTTTAAGTCAATGGGAGGTGTTTTTGTATTGGAGTCAATGAGAGGCAGTGTGTGAACCCAGGCACCAGGATGCGATTTCTAATGGCGACCTGGTGCCTGGGATTTGTCGAGCCCTGCCTTACATGAATAGAAAAACAAACATTCTCACAGCGAAAAATGTCAAACGAATTTGTACTAGTGTGTACTGAGCTTAAAGTGTGTATATGTATATGTGTGTGTGTGTATATGTGTATATATATATATATATGTGTATGTGTGTATATATATATATATATATATATATATATATATATATATATATATATATATAATTATACATTTTTTTTTTTTTTTAATTCGCATACATGTTATACTTACCAACTCTGTACAATGGTTTTGACCCTCTTCTGGGGTCCCCTGCCACTGCTCCAGGCTCCACCTCTTTTTTTTGAATGGCCCCATAGCTGGCCACTTGCTATGGGGCACTTGTGTGGGCTCAATCTATTGACACACACACAGCGCAGCTCGGACCAGCACTGGATTGAAATTTGGTTTGGGTAAGTATTTGGGGTGGGGGGCTCAGTGCAGAGAATGCATTAAAGCGGAGCTCCACCCAAAAGGGGAAGTTCCGCTTTAAGGGCTGCTCCCCCGCTCCCCATTAAGGATTGGCACCTTTGGGGAGCGGGTACCCAAATTTGACATGTACCCGCTCCCACTTCCGGTCCGATCACCTAGGCGATCAGAAGCGGAAGGTGTCCTCCCTCCTTCCCTCCCTGTAGTCTTTTGGGACATGTGACAGGTCCCAGAAGACTACAGGACCATTCACGAAGTGCAGCGCTACTCACGCATGTGCAGTGGGTACCCGGCTGTGAAGCCGCAAGCTATCACAGCCGGGTGCCCACACTGAAGATGCCGGCCTCCTGGAATCCAGGACTGCTGGTGAAACGAGCTGCGGGGGACACACCACGGGACCGAGGGACAGGTAAGTGGCTGTTTTTTTAAGAGTCAGGAGCTACAGTTTTTGTAGCTGCTGACTTTTATTTTTTGATAGGTCGAGTGGAACTCCGCTTTAAGCCATAGACTGTTCAAATCTTGGCTGGTTCAGCAGGGACAGGCCCAAGATTCAATCCATGTTCTCCTGGAGGGCGGAAGGGGGGAGCCGTCCTACCGTGAGAACACAGCGATTACTGCTGGTGGCTATAATAGCTGCTACCAATAATCACATGTAAAATCTAACAGGCTGGTTGTACCCAAGTTGATCGATCAGCTTGGGTACATTCAGCCTGCACACGGTTAGAATTTCAGCCAGCCCCTGCTGAACCGGCTGAGATTCAAACTGTCTATGGCTGGCTTTACAACCACTTTGATATTTGCTATTGGATATTTAGTTAGCCATCTGCCATTGTTTGTTTCTAATGATTTGCTCTCTTATCTTTTTTTAAACAATGCAGATTTGTTTACTGCCACTTTTCGGCCTTATCATAAGTTGACAATCTTCTGTGAAGTTGGCCTGTGATGGTATAACCCCCATGGAATCTTGAACAATAGCAGCTGGTTTAGAGCCCACATGATTAGTGATCTATAATGATTTGTATATAATACATGTAGGTGAGGCCTTGGTCCCAGGGAACCCAGTCAGGGAGAGACCACACATACACAGTTTTGAATGTTGCGATTTTGTCTTGTATGTTGATATGGGTTAGTAGCAATCGTTGCAAAGGAATGATGAGGGCACCCTAATTTATAAGGTCCCACACCAAAATGGCAGCCAAAGGTCACCAGAAGTTGCAGAGATTCTAGTAAATGTTTGGTCGGACTTTACTGGTACAGAAGAGAACACACAAACAATTCAATAATTGAACGAGCATTCTTAAAACTAAAAATTTTGGAGAAAGTTCTGCTAGTGTAGGGACAGCTTTAACTTCAGTGGAATTCCATCCAGTTACCTTCATCTCCTTGCAGCTTCTCTTCTTCTGTGTATGTGTGGTCCATAAAGTGTAACGAAACCCATTAATACTCACCTCTACCAGGAATGTGGCATCCGCTAGCTCCATTGGGAGCCTTCTCTCTGGCTTTGTGGTCTTTGGCCATTTTGATTGGCCGAGTTGACATAACTCCTGTGTATGAACATGGGAGATGGTTCATCTTGGTACCCAGGCATGCCAAGAATGTACACAGAGTTGTGCATGTGCACCTTGGTCTACTTTCTAAAGCTTCTTTATAGGAGAAAGGTTCGAAGCTTTTTATGGCAGAAGAGACTTAACCACCTGCCGGCTGTAATACGTATATATACGTTGCATTATGCAAGTGGTTTACTGAGGTTATGGCTGAAGATATCAGCCATAACCCCGGTTTTTGTTTTTTTGTTTTTTTGTTTTTTTTCAGCCAGTTGCTGTCTTTCTCATGAAAGTGGTCTGAGCGGCTCATTAGCCACTGGATCGCTCTCAGTAGAGGACTTGGGCAGGGGGATGTCTCCTTTCATCGCTCGTCGGTGTTTCTCAGGCTTACTGTTTCAACTGGCATGTCTGAGAAATGATCCGACAATGCGGTCAGCTGGTCACAGAGGTAATGAGAGACTCTATCGTCTCTGATCGCCTCTATGGCCTTGGAGGACCAGTGTGACGTCATGATGTCACTTCCAGTCCTGGGCGGATGTAAACAATTTTTTTTTTTAATTTAAATCTTTTGCTTTTAAAGGTAAAAGAGAGATTTGAGGTCTTTTTGACCACAGATATTTTTAAAGAGGCCCTGCCATCCTTATTTCTATTACAAGGGATGTTTACATTCCTTGTAATAAGAACAAAACTGATTACAAAATTTAAAATAAAGGGACATTGTAAACAAAAAAAAAAAAGAAGAAATTTTAAAGCGCCCCCGCCCTTCCATGCTCGCGCACAGAAATGAGCGCAGACATATGCTGTGCACAGGGGCGGACTGACCATTTGGAAACTCGGGCACTGCCCGAGGGCCCGGGGTCAGTAGGGGGCCCCATGAGATGCCCCTGATACCTTTTTCATAGGCTTTTTTGAGTTTGGGCAAGGACACAGGGGCCCCATGATCCCCTATTACCCGGGGGCCCCATGAGTTGTCAGTCCGCCCTTATATCACCATGAAGGTTAGAGCGAGAGCAATAATTCTAGTACTAGACCTCCTGTGTACCTTTAAATAGGTAACCTGCAAAAAATTTTAAAGCATCACCTATGGAGATTTTTAAGTACCATAGTTTGTCGCCATTCCACAAGCGTGCACAATTTTAAAGCGTGACATGTTTGGTATCAATTTACTCACCGTAACATCATCTTTTATATTTAACAAACAACATGGGGTATATATTGTTTTTTTGTTTTGTTTTTTTAATTCATAAAAGTGTATTTTTTCCAAAAAAATTTTTGAAAAACCGCATCCTAAATACCATATGACCTAAAAAATTGCAATGATAGACATTTTACTCTGTAGGGTCTCTTTGCAATTTTCTAGTAAAAAATACTGATTTTAAATTTGTAAACCAAAAGTGCCAGAAAATCTTTAAGTGGATAATATATCTCTTCTGCAATAAATGTCCATCCTGCTAGTAAGTTTTACATTTCAGGGCTAAATTCCGCTTTATTGATGAAGTACCACGCAGCATCCTCTTGGAAGCCCCAAATGCAGGATGAAGGGTGTGTCCAAAATGGCCTGGATGCACAGGTGGTAGGCTGTATGAGACTGGGCATTGGACATTTTCTTAGCAGACATTTTTAGGCTGAAAAAATATGTAGTGGTGGTAAAATAACTCCTCCGTCTTGGTGAATTCAGCCTATTTGTCTTATTGGATAAACCCACTTATTTTTAAGATCATAGCTTTCCAGGCATTGCCCAAAGGTCTGGAACCTGCCAGTTTTGAAGGTTCCAGTGTTCCATACTTTCCACCTGTTTGCTAAATTGGTACCGTAACATTGTGTATCTTTTCCGCACCCAGGTTTACAATGGAGAAGTTTGTGTTTCTGTTGGCCATCCTGCCATGTGTGGCACCAAAGACCATCTCAAACCCTCCAACAGAGTCCAATTCCTCTCTACGCTTCGCAGTGATTGGTGACTGGGGCGGTCTACCCCTCCCTCCATACTACACCAAGCAGGAGACCTTGGTCGCAGCTGAGCTCGGCAAAACTGTGGCAAAATGGGGAGCCGACTTCATCGTGTCTGTTGGAGACAACTTCTACTATGAAGGTGTGAAGGATGTCACCTCAGATAGGTTTAAGGTGAGAAACAAAATTCATGTGTAATAGGGTGGTGGTGGGGTTCTGTGAAACGGTGGCAATTAAAACTGTGGCCCAAGGAACTAATGGAAATTTTTTTTTTTTTTTGCACCCCCTCCCAAAAATTACAAATACTGTAGCTGCTGGCTTTTAATATTAGGGCATTTACCTGGCCAGGGATCCAGCTCTGTCCCTACCATGAGCCGATTCTTCAACCGGCTATTGGGCAGTGGCGCCTCCATCTTGACTAAGGGAAACCGACAGTGAAGCCTTGCGGCTTTGTGAATGGACCGCAGTCTTCTGTGACCTGTGAAGTATCCCAGAGAACTGGGTGGGGGGAGGGTGTGAACTTCTGGCTCAGTTCGCCGCAGCAGGAGTGGGTACCTGTCGAAAACCTGCTGCCCCCAAAAAAGTGGCAAATGTGGCAGCGGAGGGGGGAGTGAAAAGTATACCTTTTTATGGCGCCCCTCAAAGCTGTGAATGGAAGGAAAAGGATCACTCCACTGGCAAGTGAGAAGGGGGGAGCATGAGTCCGAGCGATTCCAGTGTCAGCCAATACTAGTGAAGGGATGGATGCTGCTCAACCGACCCCAGGAGTCCAATGTTGGGAAATGGCCTCAGCCACTGTTCTGGCCATTCTTAGGACATTCGACAATTCCCTTCACTTGTATTAGTGGAGGGGGGAAGAGGCAGATAAGCGGAGCTTCTACTTTTGCTTGGAATTCTGCTTTAAAAGATATAATAATGAAACCAGTGTTTGCTGCAACGTTCATCTTTTTTAATCCTAGATTTCCCCTACAGTAATTTTTTATCTGCCACTAGATAACCTCAGTCTGTAGGCCAGCATTGTTCAATACACTTCTTCTGAGCCCAGGTCGCCCTGGACCTGCACCCAACCTGTGACAGGACAGTGAAAGGAGCAGCAGCACCGTGATTAGGTCATTTCTCTGTCACTCTGCTCTCTCCTCCTTTCAACATGATGCTGGTAAGCCCATTAATTGATTGGTTCCTTGTAGTGCTTCTTCCTCTCACTCTCCAGCCAAATATATTAAAGAATGTATGGCAAAACTTTTTTTTTTTTTTTTTGCATAGTGTAAGGGAGGGTTAGAACCCTGGTCAGGTTGTGTGGTTTTTTTTTTTTTGTTTTTTTTTTGCCATTGTGTTCTATTAGGGAGATTTCTCTTTACTTCCTGTCCCATAGCCAAAACAAGAAGCAATAGGAAATCTCTCCAAAGTGAGTAGAACCCTGGCTGGCACCAGAACTAGAGTCCCCATTGGAGGATTTCCCCACTGCTACTCTTCCAGGGACAACCCAAAATTTTGGATTTTTAAAAAAACTTTCGATGATAATGGCAAACAAGACAACTAGAGAAGGTGAATAGGGGTGCAGACAGCAATAAAACCTGACGGGTCTTAATACTTGTCCATTCTATCAAAAAATAAGAAAAAAAGGTTTTGCCTTTAGCTATACCTGTCATATTGTTTTGCCGTCTGTGTCCCCTATGGAAAGTGTTATACCTCTCTGTGTATTGGTGATCACGGTCACCTGAAAGACAGTGAGGGGAAACCCAGAGTTGTCCCCAAAGCTGCTCAAAGCTGTGAATGGAAGGAAAAGGATCACTCCCAGAGTTGTCCCCAGAACAAGAGGGAAGGGGAAATCTTCCAATGTAGAAACCTGTTTCAGAGACAAATGTGCAAGAGGGGGAATTCCTTCACTTTGGGAAAGAATTTCTAATTTCGTATTGTGTCTCTGAGACAATACATGAACAGAACTTTCCAAAATGGTACACAAACCACAAATAAATGACCTGGTAGGAGTTAACATGTTCTACTATATCCAAAACAATAAAGTTTTGGCTATACAGGCGTACCTCGGTTTACGAATTTTCGTATTGTAAAGGAATGCATTGAAAACCAATTAATCCGTTCCGGAGGTCATAAAAAAGTAAAAAAAAAAAAAAAAAAGTCTTTTAATATGTTATAAAGTGCACTTTAAAGGCATAAATTACTGTAAAGGGACATGGTAAACCATTTGCCGCCCGCCCTATGGCTGAATGGCGGCCGGCAAATGTCATCAGCTTTCCGGGTGGACGCCATATGGCATATGTCAAAGTAGACAGTCCAACATATTTCATAACAGGCATGGCGAGTTTTTTTGAAGTTGTCCCCTTTTTTTTTTCGTCATTTTTTGGAAAATTAAGTGTTCCTGCAAATAAAAGAAGTATCACGTCAGTACTCAATTGGTTCTGTTGGAAAATGAAGAAATTAAAAAAACGATTTTCACTTTTTTTTTTTTTTTTTTTTTTTTTTTTTTTTTTTTTACATACTGTCACCAGTGCAGTACAGCATCATCATATAACTGGCATGGAGGTGGTCAGGGACACTGACTGGTGACAGTACGAAAAGAAAAAATCGATTTTTTTTTATTTTTAATTTTTTATTGATTTTTCTTTCTCTTTTTTTCTAAGATATATATATATATATATATATATATATATATATATATATATATATATATATATATTATTTTTTTTTTTTTTCATATTTCACTATGACCAAAGTAGTATAATGTTACCATAGTAACATTGTACTACTTTGGGGAAGTGATCAGTATTTTTTTTTTTTTTTACACAATTTGCTTATACCAGTAGCAAGTAATTACTTTGCTATAAGCAAGCATTTACCTGAATGAAATCGATTCATTCAGGGTTTTTTTTTTTTTTGTGCTTAGCTGTGATTTGGCCACTGCTAATCACGTGACACAGCTGGGCTGTGATTGGCCCAGCTTGTGCATGTGATCGCTGTGACCATTCACAGCTAGACACACTTGTATACAATGGATGGCATGGAAGGAAGCCATCCATTGTATACAACTGTCATGTGACCTGCTGTGATTGGTCACAGCAGGTCACATGGTACTGGAAACGGGGCCAGTATACAGATCTGTCATCGACCGTGTCCAAGGTACACGGCTGGTGACAGATCGAGCCACAGCGCGGCCCTCCGGGCATGCGCAATGCGTGTTCCTGAAAGGAAGCCATGTGGTGTCCACCAGGAGGGACAAGCGGCAACTGGTTAATGAGTTTCCCAATCGTAAAGTGGTTCTAAAAGCAGAAGGTTTGTTTTTTACCATGACCGGTTCAGCTCTTTGGACATACTACATACGTCCAAAGAGTGAACCTTTTAAGTACAAGCTGATGGCTGCAACTCCATAGCCGCTGATCACTTTCACAGAGCCGGCAGCGCAGTACCCCCCCCCCACCGGTTAGGGAAGGGACAGTGCATGTGGGATCAAGACATGGATGTGCCTTGGTCTCACAGCAAACAGAGAAACCAGCAGTGATATCGCTTCTGATTTCGGATACACCATTTCCTGTGCAGTACAACTAGATGACACATCTAACCAAGCTGATCTGTGCTTCATTAGATGGTGAGAGGTATGGGGAGACATTGGGGTCTATTAGACCCCTAATGTCTCCATAAAGAGTACCTGTCACCTGCCCAATGCTATCACGTATGGGATTACAATCAAGTAAAAATAAAAAACTTAAAATGAAAAAACTTTAAAAAAATAACATAATATATTAAAATAAATATATAGTCGTAACCCCGTTGTCCTGCACACCTGTGCAAATACCAACATTAGCCCAGGGTGTGCACACATATGTAAACCGCCGTCAAACCACACGTGTGACCTATCGCCATGAACGTCAGAGTGAGAACAATAACTCTAGCACAAGAGCTCCTAGTCAACTCAAACGATGAGCTGCAAAGGCTTTTAAAGTGTTGCCCATGGGGATTTTTGGGCACTGTAGTTTTTGGCAATTATCGCAGACGCATGCACTTGTAAAACATGGAAAGTTTGGTATTTGTTTACTTGATGCAACCTCATCTTAAACCAGCCTACAAAATGACTGGGGATACACTGTAAGTGGTTTGCATTGTAGTCAGTGCATTGTTTGTGTTTTGTCCAGTGGGCCTCTCAGCTCCCTATGTTCTGTTTTACAGACCAGCTTTGAGTCAGTGTTTGATGCAGAGTCCCTACGCAACGTCCCCTGGTATGTTATCGGTGGAAACCATGACCACTATGGGAACATCACGGCTCAGTTGGCGTACTCCAAAATATCTTCTCGATGGTAATGCCCACTGTATGGTGCAGTTTTTGGGTAGGGATCTGATATGTATACATGGCAGTGAGAATTGTAAGGATGGGGTTGTTGTAGATAGTGGTATGTGTCTTATCTTCTTAGATTTGTCACTTTTATGAGAGAACATTTCCAAGGGTGTAGTTTCAGACTATGAGTGCAGCACCATCTGTTAATAAAGTCTGGTGTCACAGCAGGGCCGACACTATGGGGGCATGTGTCCTAGGCGCCACATCGAGAGGGGTGCCATCATACCCATGCTCCAGGGGACCCATGCGGCCTCCCTGGCACACCAGGACAGGAGGGGCGGCATTTACGAGAACTGATAGGTTGTTTTCTTCCTGCAGCTGCTGAAAGCCAGCATTCAGCTTCTGCAGGAGAAAAATACAGCTGGTTCTAGTAAACCGCCCCTCCTCTCCTCTTTCTGCCACCCCCCACAGTGCAGGTGCCCCCCCCCCCCCAGATCTCCCACCGGCTGCTGCGGGGGGGGGGGGGTTCAGAATGGAGAGCGGGGGAAGGGGCTGGTAAATTTTTCATTTATTGGCCCCGTCCTTTTCTGAATGAACATAGAGAGTAATTAGTACCGATCACTCATTGTGTTCCTTCATAACCGAAGCATAGTAAACACTGTTTACTATGGTTCAGTTTGTGAATGAATGGGAAGCCGCTCAGCATAGAGCACTTTTCCTATTCACTGTCCAGTGCATCTAAGGCTGCAGAGGAGGGGACTGGGTAATCTCTGTCCCCAGTCACTTTTTCTCTGAATCAAAAGTGAGACATCATTGGTCTGTTTTTAGATCCCTGATATCTCCCCAAAGCCCCCAAAAGGGGCTTCTAAACATACGGTAGTTTAAAAAGAAAAAAAAAATGTAAAAAAATAAACTACTGACACCGTCCTCTGCCCTACTGACACCGTCCTCTGCCCTACTGACACCGTCCTCTGCCCTACTGACACCGTCCTCTGCCCTACTGACACCGTCCTCTGCCCTACTGACACCGTCCACCATTAAGGCAGGCTAAGTTCATATTTTTGCAAGGACATTTTGTTTTATTCATTTTAGCATATTTTATTGGTATAAGAATGCTTTGTTTTATTTCACCATGCCCCTTTAAGTCCCACTGTTAACAGTTTGGTCACACCCATTGTTCACCGCGGTGCACTAAACATGGCACATTATTACTGTCTTTGGGGCACCAAAAGGTCTGCCAAGTCTTTTACAATCCTAAGTGATTTCAAGCCTCACCTCTGCAGTGGATTAGGAGGGGTGGCGAATGCTACAAAAGAGGAGAGCCCAGCTCGGGACTTTAATAATTCACTTTTTCTTACCCGGCAGTGCCCATCCTAATCTGAGCCAGAAGTGAGGCTTGAAATCTCTTCATTTATTCCTCACCTCTGTGGCAGATTAGAAGCAGCATCGCCACAAAAGAAAAAAAGCCCACCGGGCCTTTAATAAGCCAACCGTGACTGTACAGTAAGGCTATTTCAAGCCGCACCTCCACAACGGATTAGGAGGGGTGCCGCCATGAAAGAACAACAACACACAGAAGCAGGCCTCATTAACCAGTTCTCCACCAGGCCAATTCTGACATTTCTTTCCTACATGTAAAAACATGTATTTTGGTATAAAATTACGCAGAACCCCCAAACATATCATATCATATATATATTTATTAGTATTTTATTTATTTTTGGCAGAGGTCCTAGAGAATAAAGGTGGTGCAATTTGCAATTCTTTGTCACACAGTATTTGTCTGTTAGACCCCATATCTCTTCCTCTGGTCTCCAATGTCTGATCAACTGCTTACCTGGCCACTAACAGGCAAGTAAACAAATAACCAAAACCGGAAGTGATTAAATGCTCATTGCTAACAGTTTCCAGGACCACAGAGAGGGAGGAACAACATTAGTTCCACCATCACCACTGGACACAGCGGTCCTGAGCTCTGCAATCAGACGGGAAAGCTTGGGAAAGGTGGTGGCGGGAGGGACACCATTCTGCCACCTGCAGAAGTGATCAAGGGGCTGTTCGGCCACTTTGATCACTTCTGTCTAACAGGAAATCTGTGGCAAAAAATTTTGATACTGAGAGGATGCCTGCAGCAGGCATCCTCCCGGTATAACCACTTCAACCCAAGGACGTCATATGATGTCCTACAGGCAAGAAGTGGTTAAAACCCATTTCTTGGCTCACTTATTTTTCAGGTGGTGCCTCTCCTATGGATGTAAGGCTTAAAGTGGCATCATTCTCACAGGACCTCCTTCTCTCCTGCTCCCTGGTCTCCTCCTCCCATGCACGACTGCAAGACTTCTCCAGGTCCTCCCCCATCCTCTGGAACTCACTGCCCCAATCCATCAGACTGTCGCCTTCCCTCCTCACATTCAGGCGCTCCCTCAAAACCCATCTCTTCAGGGAAGCCTACCCCACCCTCACCTAACGGCCATTCTCCCTCATTCCTCCCACCACTTCATTCCCCTCAGCCACTTCCTACTGTACCACTACCCCCTCCCTCCTAGATTGTAAGCTCGAAAGAGTAGGGCCCTCTTACCCCTCGTACGTTGTTTGTTATTGTTGTACTGTGCCATGTATTGTCCCCCCTATATTGTACAGCGCTGAGCAAACCCTTTGGCGCTATATAAACTCGATGTAATAATAATAATAATTCTTCAAACCTCACCTATATGGCGATTATGTAGGTCTCTATGCTACATGCAGCGAGTCACTATTACCAAAACTTTGTGTATTATTATTATCATCATCTTAGGACTTATTTATGTATTTATTTATTTATTACACATGATCTTCAATCTCTGCGTAGAGGGCTGGGTGTGTGTGGATGGAGAACTCTCTCAGGTGGGGGGCGCCAAACTGATTCTTTGCCCTGGGTGAAAGAATGTCTAGCTTTGCCACTGTATCACAGGCTGACCCTTGTGTCCAGAAGTGCTCTGCAATGAAACGGCACCCCCCACAGTTCCCGAATACATTGATAAACATTTTCCTTCTCTCTGTACAGGAGATTCCCAGACTTGTACTATGACCTAGTCTTCAAGATTCCAACCACCAACGTGTCTGTGCGTCTCGTAATGCTGGACACCATAGTCTTGTGTGGCAACTCTGATGACTTCCATGGAGGTCAACCGCTAGGTGCTGCTAACCCAAAGTTGGCCAATGAACAGCTTGCTTGGCTAACAAAGAAACTGGAGACAGCCAAGGAGGAGTACTTACTGGTGGTGGGTCATTACCCGGTATGGTCCATCGCTGAACATGGCCCTACCCACTGCCTTCTGCACCATGTGGAGCCACTGCTTAGGAAATACAACGTGACAGCTTATCTGTGTGGACATGACCATAACATGCAGGTAAGGGTAAATGGATGTGTGAAAAATAATTTCTTCCCTTTATAATTTTAAAGATATACTCCAGTAAAGACATAATGTGCAGAATTCATAAACAACGTCCGAGCTTTGATGCCAGATTTTAAATAAAAATATGTGTTTAAATACCTTATTGCCCTCTTTAGCGCAGACAACTGAAGTCAAGACATAAGCAGGTTGTACTTGGCTGATATGGGGATACATGGTTATGTTCTGTTTGTTTAACAAGCCATTATTCTATTTCTATACAGGATTTATATAGTGCCAATAGTTTGCACAGTGATTTACAATATAAATACTCTGATATCCTGGGGCTCTCTCACACCTCTAATTTCCCAAGAATATTGGGAAACTAATGATAGACATATTTTTAATTGCCTTTTTAGTAATTCCTTCAACTTTCCTTTCAGAATTAACATTTTCTATAGGACCCTATACTACAAAATACTCCCGCAAATGTGGGCCATTGATTGCAAGCAAGATTTGTTAATTTTCACACACACAAAAGTATTTTTCCTAACAAATTAATTCAAGACCATGTTGCAAAAATGAATACACCCCAATGTAAGGCTTAGGAGCAAAGCTAAATTTTAGGCAACAAAATCAGAATTAAC
Organism: Staurois parvus; assembly: GCF_062004578.1. Lineage (NCBI taxonomy): Eukaryota > Metazoa > Chordata > Amphibia > Anura > Ranidae > Staurois > Staurois parvus. The sequence goes on along the minus strand of NW_028319191.1, from coordinate 16,622 downwards.
AAGAATTCAACGACAGGTGAGTCTAATTATTCATTAAACAGGTGTCCAACAGACAGTTGATTATAAAAGAGAGTTACTTAACAAAGAAAACCCCTCCCATTTCATGCTGTCAGCAATGGCACCACATGGAAGAGAAACGTCACAAGGCCTGAGAAAGAAAATAATTTTATTTACACAAGAAAGGTGAAGGCTACAAGAAGATCAGCAAAGCTTTACTTATCAGTCAGAATACTGTAACAAAAGTTATACAAAACGTTAACAAAGTTGGAACTACAACCATCTCACAGAGACGTCCAGGCCATCCACGGAAGTTAACACCTCGACAGGAGCGTCTTCTGATGAGAAGGGTTGAAGAAAATCGCCATGCAAGTTTACTGCAGTTAGCTAAAGAAGTTGAAAGCCAAACTGGGGTGATTGTTTCCCATGACACAATACAGCGTACACTGCAAAGGAATGGCATGCATGGGTGTCGTCCACGAAGGAAGCCTCTCCTAAAGCCCATGCACAAAAAAGCCCGCCTAGAATTTGCCAGGGCCCATGCTGAAAAAGACTCAGGGACTCTGTTCTCTGGAGTGATGAGAGCAGGATAAAGGTTTGTGGAACCAGGGGCGGACTGACCATTTGGAAACTCGGGCACTGCCCGGGGTCAATAGGGGGCCCCATGAGATGCCCCTGGTACCTTTTTCATAGGCTTTTTTGAGTTTGGGCAGGGACACAGGGGCCCCATGATCCCCTATGGCCCGGGGACCCCATGAGTTGTCAGTCCGCCCCTGTGTGGAACTAATGGCTTCAAAACTGTATGGCGTTGAGGAGCACAAAGTAAAATGCATGGCGCCTACAGTGAAACATGGTGGCAGTGTCCTTCTGTGGGGCTGCATGAGTGCTGCTGGTGCCAGGGAACTGCACATCATTGATGGTATCATGAATTCACAGATGTACTGCTCTATATTGAAAGACGAGATGTTAGCATCACTCCGTGCCCTTGGTCGTCGTGCACTTTTCCAACATGTGAATAATCCAAAACACACATCTAAGGCCACTGTTACATTTCTGAAGAAGAACATGGTGAAAGTGATTCAGTGGCCAAGTATGTCTCCTGATCTGAACCCAATTGAACACCTATGGGGAATTCTGAAGAGACAAGTTGAGCATCACCTTCATCCAGCATCCAGGCTCTAAAAGAGGTCGTTCTTGAAGAATGGGAAAAAAATAATGTTGCAATATGTCGCCAAATTTTTCATTCCATGCCTAGAAGACTTGGTGCTGTAGTAAAAATCATGGAGGTCATAAAAAATACTAAATGTAGTACTTTGGCTGATGCAAAAATGAATACACTCCACAACAGTTTGAGTAGAGCTGAAGATTTTGTAATCTAAGTTATATTATTAACCTTACTTGGTATGTGTGTATAAGGTATCTCACATAAGTGAGTCCACCCCTCACATTTTTGTAAATATTTTATTCTATCTTTTCATGTGACAACACTGAAGAAATAACACTTTGCCGCAATGTAAATTAGTGCATGTACAGCTTGTATAACATGTAAATTTGCTGTCCCCTCAAAATTACACAGCCATTAATGTTGAACCCGCTGGCAACAAGTGAGTACACTCCTAAGTGAAAATGTCCAAATTGGGCCCAAAGTGTCAATATTTTGTGTGACCGCCATTATTTTCCAGCACTGCCTTAACCCTCTTGGGCATGGAGTTCACCAGAGCTTCACAGGTTGCCACTGGAGCCCTCTTTTACTCCTCCATGATGACATCACGGAGCTGGTGGATGTTAGAGACCTTGTGCTCCTCCACCTTCTGTTTGAGGATGCCCCACAGATGCTCAATAGGGTTTAGGTCTGGAGACATGCTTGGCCAGTCCATCACCTTTACCCTCAGCTTCTTTAGCAAGGCAGTGGTTGTCTTGGAGGGGTGTTTGGGGTCGTTATCATGTTGGAATACTGCTCTGCGGCCCAGTCTCTGAAGGGAGGGGATCATGCTCTGCTTCAGTGTGTCACAGTACATGTTGGCATTCATGGTTCCCTCAATTAACTGTAACTCCTCCGTGCCTGCAGCACTCATGCAGCCCCAGACCATGACATTCCCACCACCATGCTTGACTGTAGGCAAGACGACGCACTTGTCTTTGTACTCCTCACCTGGTTGCCACCACACACGCCTGACACCATCTGAACCAAATCAGTTTATCTTGGTGTCATCAGACCACAGGACATAGTTCCAGTAATCCATGTCCTTAGTCTGCTTGTCTTCAGCAAACTGTTTGCGGGCTTTCTTGTGCATCATCTTTAGAAGAGGCTTCCTTCTGAGACAACAGCCATGCAGACCAATTTGATGCAGTGTGCGGTGTAAGGTCTGAGCACTGACAGGCTGACCGCCCCACCCCTTCAACCTCTGCAGCAATGCTGGCAGTACTCATACATCTATTTCCCAAAGACAACCTCTGGATATGACGCTGAGCACATGCACTCAACTTCATTGGTCGACCATGGCGAGGCCTGTTCTGAGTGGAACCTGTCCTGTTAAACCGCTGTATGGTCTTGGCCACCATGCTGCAGCTCAGTTTCAGGGTCTTGGCAATCTTCTTATAGCCTAGGCCATCTTTATGTAGAGCAACAGTTATTTTTTTCCGATCCTCAAAGAGTTGTTTGCCACTTAGGTGTCATGTTGAACTTCCAGTGACCAGTATGAGAGAGTGAGAGCGATAACACCAAATTTAACATACCTGCTCCCCATTCACACCTGAGACCTTGTAACACTAACGAGTCATATGACACCGGAGAGGGAAAATGACTAATTGGGCCCAATTTGGACATTTTCACTTAGGGGTGTACTCACTTTTGTTGCCAGTGGTTTAGACATTAATGGCTGTGTGTTAAGTTATTTTGAGGGGACAGCAAATTTACATGTTCTGCAAGCTGTACACTCACTAATTTACATTGCGGCAAAGTGCCATTTCTTCAGTGTTGTCACATGAAAAGATAGAATAAAATATTTACAAAAATGTGAGGTATGTACTCACTTCTGGGAGATACTGTATATATAAATATACATTTGATTTTATATATATATATATATATATATATATATATATATATATATATATATATATATATATATATATATATATATATATATATATATATAATTTTATTCCAGCAATCGCAGAAAGGGGGATGGGGGATTACACTGATCCCAGAGTAGGACTTTAAATAAGATCAGCAAGTCACCAAAACCTTTTCACTATATCTGTATTGTGCTCTTGTACTTCAGTATCTGCAGGATGACGTTGGTATTGGATATGTGCTGAGTGGGGCTGGAAACTTCTTAGAAAATTCACGGAAGCACAAGGAAGCCGTTCCCATGGGCTACTTGCGTTTTTTCCAAGGCGAAGAGGAACCTTTGGGAAGTTTTGTCTACATGAAGGTTACCGCTAAAGAATTGAATATAACCTACATACAGTCTGGAGGCAAAAGTCTTTTCCAAACCACCCTCCATCCACGGAAGCTGTAACCTTAGCTGCTATAGAGAAACATTGTTTACATAATGGCATTCTTTTTGGATCAAATGATTCTATGTGTATGCATTACTGCAGAGTGCGTTACTTGGAGTCCCTTCTTTCAAATGTTGATTCAATCGAATCCCAAGAAGATCAGACTGTTTTTCATAGTAAAAAAAAAGATCTAGGCATGTGTCAAATCTAAACGGATCAAATACTGTATTTTTAAGTTTACCTTTTACATAAATTGGCCCATGCAGACATCAAGCCCTAATAGTTTAAAATATAAAGCAGATGTAAATGCCATACCTGCAGGTCTTTACTGTCACCCATGAAGCCTACATAAAATACTCCCAATGTTTATATTCCTTATTAAATCCTGGCTTATTTCAAGGAAATGGCAGACATTGGGTGCTCACACTCAGTATCACAGAATGCAATAAATAAACTGCATGTGCAGAGCGATTTCTGCTGTCACAGAAATTCTCACACCACTGTAGTCCCTTTCTAGCTCATAGACCACAACAAAATGGCCACCAAGCCTTCTTTGAGGACAACTAAAGAGTTTATCACTTTAGTTGTCCTCGAGAAGAAGGTTCATTGGCCGTCTTGTTGAAGTCCATATCCTAGAAATAAGCCTTGAAGTAGGAATATAAACATTGTGGGTATTTTGACACATCCTTCATAGGTGACAGAAAAGGCCTACCAAGTATGGCATTTGCATTTTAACAAAGGGCACAGTGCATTTTAAGCTCCTCGGGCAGGCTCCTTGTCTTCAGGGGCAGTTTAAGTCCAAGGTGCACTTAGTATATGAAATCGTATGTTATTCAATGTTTTTATTGGAAATTCAAATGTACTGAAAATTATGTGAACATTTGAGTAGGTGGAGACATTGGATGAGCAGTTCAGATGAACCCATGTGGTTTGGGAACCGCACAGTTCAACAGGAAGAATTAAGCTTGCATTTTCATATGTACTCCATGCTTTGGAGCCATAGACTATATCCTGCCTTCTTCCAGTAGCATTCTTGAAAGGTTCCCTTAGGATGTTAGGCCTTGTCTTATTTGTATATTACCATGAACTTTCAGCTAATGGGACATTAGTTACCACCTACTGTAATGTTCTATGATGCAGGAGGAACACCAGCACTAGTTAATGTAGAATAACATGGCGGTAAACTGGTGGCAAGCCTGTTAAGTTTGCAAAGGTTTTGACTTGCCCTTCTAATCCTGTCATGTAAACAAGGTGGAGTGAAGAATCTTCAGAACTCGAGAAGACCTCCAATAACCTGAAATCTTCATTGCTTGAAGAACCAAATGCAGAATCTACCTCACAAACCCTCCTCCTTCCAGAGCTCTACTATCATGAGAGAAGTATGGGGCATGCCATTGATGGCCTATTTCTGAAAATACTAGTTGAATGGCTAAGTTTAGCTTCAACCCTTTTGAGTTACAGACCTGGAACAAACGTGCTGTAAAATTTTTAAGGATTCAAAATGTATCTCGGCAATGACGGCCCCCATATTTCTTTCCTCGCAGATTCCATTTTCAAGTTCACAGAGAATCAATGCTGTATTGACATCCATTTTAGAAAATGTGATGTCTCCCAAAAGAATAATGTAGTTAGTTGGCCCACTTGGAACTTGTGGCCTTATTGGGAATCAGACAACCATACTTACATTTATGTTGCTAGTTTCGGTTTATATAATAGCTGCATTTTCTGTTCATCTGACTCATAAATGTCCATCTCCATGATCTTCAGGCAATAGATACCTTTTTTAAAAACTTAAATTAAACTTTCAAATTATTACATTTCAATCAGATTTAAAGTAGAACTAAAGGCAAAACCTTTGTTTTCATTTCGGAATGGATTGGATTTGTAAGAGAGGGTTTTAACCCCTGTCAGATTCTCTTTCCCCATCTGTGTCCTATTGGGGAGATTTCCCCTCAGTTCCTGTCCCACAGCTGAAATGCGAAGTCAGAGGAAGTGAGGAATTCCCTGGTTGTGACCAGGGTCATCAAAACTACTGTCCCCATTGGAAGATTTTCCCCTCTATTCCTGTTCTGGTGGGAATCCAATATCTGGGAATTTTATTTCACTCTCAGCGATGATGGTAAATCTGATAGGGTGAATCTCCGTAACGGGCACACAGTGGTTCTAATCCCTCTCCACTATATCCAATGCTAAATAAATTAAAAAAAAAAAAAAAAAAAAAAAGTTTTGCTTTTAATCTTTTTATGTTTTTTTTTTTCCTAAGTGCTATTCTAATTTCATAACAATTTTAAGGGCTGTTTGACTGGCAAATCTTTTGTTTATTTCTGTGTGTTTGCAAAGCTCTGATGGCTTTTGTTTTTAAATGATGTTCTATGTTTTTTTGTAATAAACTTGCAGATCTGAAAGATTTGTTAAAATATAATAATGGGTCTGTAAATGATTAGTTCATTTTGTTGATTAAGCAATGAAGTAAAGGATTTAAGAACATCGGAGTTTATAAATTGTGTCTCATGCTTGGTTTGAGGATAGTGTGTTGCAACCAAGTTAGTGCCGAACACCTTTTGCATGCGGTACAAGCAACGGTCACTGTTATTTTCCCAAACAAGATCAGGGTAGAGTGACCTTGTCAGCAGATAATCCAACCCCAGGTTTTCATATTTGCCATACCACACTAAGGTGCTAAGAAGGAAAGAAAAAATGAGCAGCACTACAACCCCCAGAGGAATAATGACCAGCGGTGCTCTGACTCGTAGCTCCTGCAAGCTCGGCTCAAATGAAATTCCAACAAAGGAAAGCCATCAACACGGTAAAGTCCGCAGACTAAAGTCCATTTATTGATCTACAAAAAGTGGGTAAAAGCCAGTCAAGGAACTAATGCAAATAAAATTACGCGTGCAAACCACTGCAACTCTGATAGTTTATATCATGACGCTACTCTAAAATATAACATAGAATCAGAAATTTCCTTGAAACAGTAATCTGTCCACAAAAAGTCCAACTATTGTGATATTAAAAAAATTATAGCAGAAATCCACTAATTGTGATGTCATCATTTGGGAAAGTGAGACACCTTTTCAGCAGACTGTAACTTCCAAAACTTCTGCCCCTCTGTTACATGACTGTTCTAAAGCGCTTGTGTCTATCCATAGGTCCCTGGTGCTCCAAGTACATAATTCCTCCATCATCTCTTGCTATCAACTGGATCATTCACATAAATGTATAAAGGGGAAAAAACGTCTTCAATAGCGTAGTATTTTAACCACTTCACCTTTGGAAGGTTTTACTCCCTTTTATGAGTAGGGCATTTTTTGCTATTTAGCACTGTACTATTTTAACTGGCAATTGCACAGTCATGCAATACTGTACCCAAATAAAATATATAAAAAGTGCTCCTTTAATTTTTTTGAGCAGTGTGTATATATTTCATTTGGGTACAGTGTTGCATGACCGCGCAATTGTCATTCAAAGTGTGATAGCGCTGAAAGCTGAAAATTGCCCTGGTCAGGAAGGCCAATTGGCCAATCAGTGATCACATGATCGGGAGCTCGTACAGAGGTCCCGTCCAACGATGGGTGTTTCACTGTGTCCGGAGGACACAGCGGGCACCGGATCGCGGTGCTGCGCGCTCCGAGGGAGCGCGCACAAGCAGGGTGCGGGGAGGCCGTTTATAAACGGCCACCCGACCCTGCACTGCCACCGCCTGGCCGTTTTATATGCAACGGCCGGTCGGGAAGTGGTTAAGTAGCAAAGGGCGTTGTTAATCGGTTTCAGCTGCTTTGGTGTTAATGAAATTAAGAACAGCTGCACTAGATGGGCAACAATGACACCCAAAACAGGAATGGTTTTACAGGTGGGGGCCACTCACATTTTTTTCCCTAATCATCTTTTCTGACTGTTTTTCACTAGTTTGCATTTGGCTAGGGTCAGTGTCGCTACTGGTCACATGAGGCCATACCTGGACCCTACAGAGGTTGCACAGGCAGTCCAACTCCTCCAAGATGACACATCAATACGTGCCATTGCCAGAAGGTTTGCTGTGTCTCCCAGCACAGTCTCAAGAGCATGGAGGAGATTCCAGGAGACAGGCAGTTACTCTAGGAGAGCTGGACAGGGTCGTAGAAGGTCCTTAACCCATCAGCAGGTATCTGCTCCTTTGTGCAAGGAGAAACAGGATGAGCACTGCCAGAGCCCTACAAAATGACCTCCAGCAGGCCACTGGTGTGAATGTCTCTGACCAAACAATCAGAAACAGACTTCATGAGGGTGGCCTGAGGGCCCGACGTCCTCTAGTGGGCCCTGTGATCACTGCCTGGCACCATAGAGCTCTATTGGCATTTGCCACTAGACACCAGAATTGGCAGGTCCACCACTGGCACCCTGTGCTTTTCACAGATGAGAGCAGGTTCACCCTGAGCACATGTGACAGACGTGAAAGGGTCCGGAGAAGCCGTGGAGAACATTATGCTGCCTGTAACATCGTTCAGCATGACTGTTTTGGTGGTGGGTCAGTGATGGTCTGGGGAGGCATATCCATGGAGGGCCGCACAGACCTGTACAGGCTAAACAATGGCACCCTGACTGCCATTAGGTATCGGGATGTAATCCTTGGACCCATTGTCAGATCCTACACTGGGCAATGGGTCCTGGGTTCCTCCTGGTGCATGACAATGCCTGGCCTCATGTGGGGAGAGTATGCAGGCAGTTCCTGGAGGATGAAGGAATTGATACCAATAAATTGTCCCCACGCTCCCCTGACCTAAATCTAAAAGAACACCTCTGCGTTATGTTTCAGTCCATCCGACGCCGCCAGGTTGCACCTCAGACTGTCCAGGAGCTCAGTGATGCCCTGGTCCAGATCTGGGAGGAAATCCCCCAGGACACCATCCGTGGTCTCATTAGGAGCCTCCCCCGACGTTGTCAGACATGCATACAAGAACGTGGGGGCCATACAAACTACCGAGGACCATTCTGAGTTGCAGCAATAAAATTTCAGCAAAATGGACTCGCCTGCTGTATAATTTTTTCACTTTGATTTTCGGGGTGTCTTTGAATTCTGTAGGTTGATAATTTTCATTTCCATCTAACGATGGGGCATCCTTACGTTTCTAACACATTACCCAGTCCATATCAATATAGATATCCAGCATGAGATTTCCCCATTGGGATCTGATGTGATTTCAAAGTGTTCCTTTAATTTTTTTGAGGTGTGTATATGTATGCATGTATGTATGGAAATCGCAACCGGACTGGGAACCGAGGTTTCCGTGCGGGCTGCGTTTTTAGAAGAAGTGCAGGGACTTCTTCTCTGCGTGTCCCGGGGCACGGGAGTCCATTCAAATGAAAGGGCTCTCGAGCATGCAGGAACGCGATATGTGAACCAGGGGTAAATCTATGTCTGGATCACAGATGTTTGCGATCAGCCATGGCCAGGAAGCCTGTACAAACCAATGACCAATGCAGGCCATACATGGGTCGAATTCTAAACAAATTTTCTTTAGAAAGTTGAAAATTTCATGCACTTTGTAATCATTGGTGCCACCATTGATTTTGAAATTCGACCAACCAAGCCTTCAATTTCACCTCATGTTGCTAAAGAAAAATGTTTTTGTGGCTGGGAATCTTCTTTTCTTTTCAGATCACAGCTCGCGCTTATTTCTTTTTCAATTATATTTCTCACATGATTCTCCCATCTTTGATTAGAAATATGTTCATTTTTCAAAAAATTTCCAGCATGCCGGAACACTCGAATTTGATTGCCACATGAAAATCGGCTGATGCTGTGACTCATTAACTGTGCGAAATTCGAACGAAAATTCTTAGTTACGATTCTCCAAAGAAAATTTGTTTGAAATTCGACCCATGTATGGCCTGCACAGCTGAAAGGTGCTGCAGCTGTCCACAAGTAACTGCACATCAAGCTGTTGAACAGGAAAATTTACTAAAATTAGAGCCCTCACAATCTGGTGCAACTGTGCATTGCAGCCAATCGGCTTCTAACTTCAGCTTGTTCAGGCTGCTTTCACACTGATCTGTTTTTCTTCCACTTTTGAAAAAAAGTGGAAGAAAAATGTGTGGCCATGTATTTCTATGGAACTCTTCACACAGATCGGTTGCAGGTCAGGTGCTTTTTTTTAAAATCCTGCTTGATGCAATTTTGGTGCCGGTTTGGTGTGGTAAAAAGCGCACCAAAAACGTACCTCCACATTGAAATCAATGGAAAATGTGTCAAACACGCATGGTAAGTTTTTGGTGCGGTTTTTGAGCCGCATGTTCTGTAAAAAAACAGACTGCAAAAGCGGTAATAAGTTATAGCAATTTCATTGGAAGTTCAAAGGCAATAGTTCACTCTGGGTACTCTATATTCACTCTATATCCCATTCATAAAGACCAAATTCCACCAATAGAAGTAAGACCCTTTTCACACGGGCAGTCTGTTTTTTTTCATCAGTTCAGTCATGTTTTTTTCCAAGAAAAAAACAAATCAGTTCACATCAGTTTATATCTGTTTTTGTCCTTTTACATACATTTTTCATCCCTTCTGTTTTTTTGTAATGGAAGAAAAATTGGGTTTTTTTTCCATTGAAAAAAAAAACGGATGTTAGCGGATGCGGACATAAACAGATGGCCATCCGTTTTCATCCGCTAGGCCATAGAAATACTGTACATGGGTGTCCATTTTTTCATCTGTATACGGACAGATGAAAAACGGACATAAGGAACACCCGTGTGAAAGGGGCCTAAGAAAAATAGAAATTTACGATATGCATATAATTAACACCAAATAAATAAAAGTGACTTAGTTTTTTTATGCATGTAAAATTTGAACTTTAACCACTTCAAGTCCGGACACTTTCACCCCCTTCCTGTCCAGGCCAATTTTCAGCTTTCAGCGCTATCACACTTTGAATGACAATGCAACACTGTACCCATATGAATTTTTTAGCATTTTTTTGAGACAGATAAAACTTTATTTTGGTGGTATTTATTCACCACTGGGATTTTTATTTTTTTGCTATATAAATGAAAAAGTCCAAAAACTTTGAAAAAAAGTGTTTTTCTTATAACATTTTGCAAATAAATAATCTTTCTTCATAAATATTGGCCAAAATTTATTCAGCTATCTTTTTAGTAAAAAAAAAAAAAATAACCCAAATTAGTTTATAACCAAAAATTATAATTTTTTTTTTTTTTATATTATTATTTATGGGTTTTTTTTTTAACATACCGTTACCCTAGCAATACAGTGTCACCATAGTGACACTGTACAACTTGTGGGGGGTGATGAAGATTTTTTTTTTTTTACACTGATTGCTTTTACACCCATAAAGGCTGTAAAAGCAATCATTTCTCCTTCTCTCTGGCTGCATTCTTGCAGCCATTGAGAAATACTATGTGAGCTGTGATTGGTCACAGCTTGTCACATTGTACAAGGCTGTTGGAAATAGCCTTGTACCATGTGACCTTTGTGATCATTCACAGATTTCACAAATAGTAAGCAATGATGTGTGACATCTTGCTTACTACTATTCATGTGATCACTGGCCAATCAGTGATCACATGATCGAGACCTCACACAGGGATTGGTGTTCAGGGAAGCGAGAGGATGTTTATAAACGGCCACCCGCTCCTGCACTTCTCCTGTCCGGCCGTTTATGTACATGCGCTGGACAGGAAGTGGTTAAAGTGCACTTTATAAAGAGTTTTGAACAGATAAGACTTTTTTTTTTACTTTTTTCTAACCTCCGTAGCGGATTAATTGCTTTTCAATGAATTTACAAATTTTTTTTTAATGATGTCTCTGTACAGTATTTATGCCTTTAATGTGCACTCTATAAAGACTTGAACAGATAAAAGACTTTTTTTTTTTTACTTTTTTCTGACCTCTGGAATGGATTGGTTTTCAATGCATTTTTATGGGAAACCGCGTTTCAGTTTACGAATTTTTCGCAATGCGAAACTCCCCAGAGAACGCATTAAATTTGTAAACCGTGGTACGCCTGTATATATATAGTTCAGAAGATAGGAATAATCTTATGGAAAAATAGAGACCGTGTATCATGTAAGTTCCAAACAGGGGTGGACTGACAACTCATGGGGCCCCCGGGCAATAGGTGATCATGGGGCCCCTGTGTCCTTGCCCAAACTCAAAAAAGCCTATGAAAAAGGTACCAGGAGCATCTCATTGGGCCCCCTACTGACCCTGGGCCCTCGGGCAGTGCCCGAGTTTCCAAATGGTCAGTCCGCCCCTGGTTCCAAATATACAGTACATGTATATTATTTACCCATCTTCTATGGTTAAATTCCAAACCTCATATACCGGGTCCTAAAGGGTTACTTAGTAAGATATCAGTAACAGAGTATCAGTGACCCCTGGGTGGGTACCTGGTACAGGGGACCACTACAAGAAAGAGATGAAACAGTTGAACACTCCCATACACTACAGTGAGGTGACTGTTTTCCCGTGGATGTGAAACATCTCACCTGCAGGTACCATGCAGCGTCCCTTCTAATTATCTCTTCTGTTCCTCAGCATCAGAGAAGACATCCTCAGGATGAGGTTGGCCCATTAAAAAGGACCATCTTTCTGCCAGCCATCTACCAGGGGAAAGAGAGAGAGAGACAAAGTACATAAGTACACCTCTCCCCTTTTATCTCCCACCAAGAGCAGTCACCTGACAAACAAGTCGGCATGATGACATTGGTGGTATGATGTAATGATGTCATCAGGTGGGTGTACTGTGTATGTACTCCACTGTGGCGTGCTATCCCTTCCTGCCCAATGGGTATGTTCCTTTCCCGAGTGAGGGGTACTCTGCCCAATGGGTATGTTCCTTTCCCGAGTGAGGGGTACTCTGCCCAATTGGTATGTTCCTTTCCTGAATGAGGGGTTCTCTGCCCAATGGGTATGTTCCTTCCCAGATAGGATGTGAGGGAAAATCTCCCCAATGGGTATTTTCTTCTTCAACAGGAACTGAGAAGATTCTCCCCAATGGGTACATTCTTGCCCAGACAGGAAGTGAGGGGTACTCTCCCCAATGGGTATGTTCCTTACCAGACAGGAAGTGAAGGAAAATCTACCCAATGGGTACTTTTCTTCTCCAACAGGAACTGAGAAAACTCTCTCCAATGGATACATTCCTGCCTAAACAGGAAGTGAGGAGTATTCTCCCCAATGAGTACTTTTCGTCTTCAACAGGAACAGAGAAGATTCTCCCCAATGGGTACTTTCTCGCCCAGACAGGAAGTGGCAGTTATTCTCCCCAGTGACTATGTTTCTGCCCAGACAGCAAGTGATGGAAAATCTCCCCAATGGGTACTTTCTTGCCCAGATAGGAAGTGAGTTTTTCTCTCCAGTGAGTACAGTTGAAAGAAAAAGTATGTGAACCCCTTGGGATGACGTGGAGTTTTGCATGAATTGGGCATAAAATGTGCTCTGAACGTCATCTAAGTCACAACAATAGAAGAACACAGTCTGCTGAACATAATACTACACAAACATTAGATGTTGCCATGGTTTAATTGCACATAACATGTAAACATTTACAGTGCAGGGAGGAAAAAGTATGTGAGGCCCTAGCTTAATGACTTCTCCCAGAGCTAATTGGAGCCAGGAGTGAGCCAACCTTGACTCCAATCAGTGTGATGATATTGGATGTGTTGCTGACAGCTGTCCTGCCCTTAAAAAACACACACCTGTTTTGGGTTTACTGGTTTCAAGAAGCACTGTCTGATGTGAACCATGCCTCGCAGAAAAGAGCTCTCAGAAGACCTACGATCAATAATTGTTGACTTGCATGAAGCTGGAAAGGGTTACAAAAGTATCTCCAAAAGCCTTGATGTTCATGTGTCCACGGTAAGACAGACTGTCTACAAATGGAGAAAGTTTAGCACTGTTGCTACTCTCCCTAGGCGTGATCGTCCTGTAAAAATGACTGCAAGAGCACAGCGCAGAATGCTGCATGAGGTAAAGAAGAATCCCAGAGTGTCAGCTAAAGACCTACAGAAATCTCTGGCACATGCTAACATTTTTGTTGACACATCTACAATAAGGAAAACATTAAACAAGAATGGAGTACATGGGAGGACACCACGGAGGAAGCCATTGCTGTCCAAAAAGAATATTGCAGCACATTTGAAGTTTGCAAAAGAGCACCTGGATGTTCCACAGCACTACTGGCAAAATATACTGTGGATAGATGAAACCAAGATTGAGTTGTTTGGGAAGAACACACAACACTATGTGTGGAGAAAAAAAGGCACAGCACACCAACATCAAAACCTCAGCCCTACTGTGAAACATGGCGGAGAGAGCATCATGGTTTGGGGCTGCTTTGCTGCCTCAGGGCCTGGACGGATTGTTGTCATTGATGGGAAAATGAATTCCAGAGTTTATCAAGACATTTTGCAGGAAAACGTACGACCATCTGTATGCCAACTGAAGCTCCGCAGAGGATGGGTGATGCAACAGGACAATGACCCAAAGCATACAAGTAATTCAACAAAACAATGGCTGCAACAGCACAGAATACGCCTTCTGGAGTGGCCCAGTCAGAGTCCTGACCTCAACCCCATTGAAATGCTGTGGCATGACCTTAAGAGAGCGATTCACACCAGACATCCCAAGAATATTGCTACACTGAAACAGTTTTGTGAAGAGGAGTGGTCCAAAATGACTCCAGATCGTTGTGCTGGTCTGATCTGCAACTGCAGGAAACATTTGGTTGAGGTTATTGCTGCCAAAGGAGGGTCAACCAGTTATTAAGTCCAAAGGTTCACATACTTTTTCCTCCCTGCACTGTGAATGTTTACATGTTATGTGCAATTAAACCATGGCAACATCTAATGTTTGTGTAGTATTATGTTCAGCAGACTGTGTTCTTCTATTGTTGTGACTTAGATGACGTTCAGAGCACATTTTATGCCCAATTCATGCAAAACTCCTCGTAATCACAAGGGGTTCACATACTTTTTCTTGCAACTGTATATTCCTGCCCAGACAGGAAGTGATGGAAAATCTCCCCAATGGGTACTTTTCTTCTCCAACATGAACTGAGAAGATTCTCCCCAGTGGGTACATTCTTGCCCAGACAGGAAGTGAGGGAAAATCTCCCCAGTGAGTATGTTCCTGCCCAGATAGGAAGTGAGGGGAAATCTCCCCAATGGGTACTTTTCTTCCCCAACAGGAGCTGAGAAGATTCTCCCCAGTGGGTACATTCTTTCCCAGACAGGAAGTTAGAGAAAATCTCCCCAGTGAGTATGTTCCTGCCCAGATAGGAAGTGAGGGAAAATCTCCCCAAAGGGCACTTTTCTTCCCTAACAGGAGCTGAGAAGATTCTCTCCAATAGGTACATTCCTGTCCAGACAGGAAGTGAGGGGTATTCTCTCCAATGGGTATGTGCCTTCCCAGACAGGAAGTTAGAGAAAATCTACCCAACGGGTACTTTTCTTCTCCAACAGTAACTGAGAAGATTCTCCTCAATGGGAACGTTCTTGCTCAGACAGGAAGTGAGGGGGATTTTCCTCAGTATGTTCCTTCCTAGACAGGAAGTGAGAGAAAATCTCCCCAATGGGTACTTTTTTTCCCCGAGAGGAACTAAGAAGACTCTCTCCAATGGGAACATTCCTGTCCAGACAGGAAGTGAGGGGTATTCTCTCCAATGGGTATGTTCCTTCCCAGACAGGAAGTGAAAATCAACCCAATGGGTACTTTTCTTCCCCAACAGGAATTAGGAAGACTCTCTCCAATGGGTACGTTCCTGCCCAGACAGGAAGTGTGGGAAAATTTCCCCAGTGAGTATTTTCCTGCCCAGATCGGAATTGAGGGAAAATCTCCCCAATGGGTACTTTTCTTCCCCAACAGGAATTTAGAAGCCTCCCTCCAATTGGTAAGTGAGGGAACATCTCCCCAGTGAGTATGTTCCTTCCCAGATAGGAAGTGAGGGTTAATCTCCCCAGTGGGTACTTTTCTTTCCCAAAAGGAATTGAGAAGACTTTCTCCAATGGCATTCTCCCCAGTAGCTTAATTTCTTTCCCAATGTGAAGTGAGAGAAAATCTCCCCAATGGATACGTTCCTGCCTGGTGAGGAAGTGGAGGTATTCTCCCCAATGGGTACGTCCATTCCTGACAGGAACTGGGGGGCATTCTCCCCAATGGGTACGTCCATTCCTGACAGGAACTGAGAGGCATTCTCCCCAATGGGTACGTCCATTCCTGACAGGAACTGAGAGGCATTCTCCCCAATGGGTACGTCCATTCCTGACAGAAACTGAGGGGCATTCTACCCAATGGGTACGTCCATTCCTGACAGGAACTGAGAGGCATTCTCCCCAATGGGTACGTCCATTCCTGACAGAAACTGAGGGGCATTCTACCCAATGGGTACGTCCATTCCTGACAGGAACTGAGGAGAATTCTCCCCAATGAGTACATCTATTAATGACAGGAACTGAGGGGAATTCTCCCCAATGGGTATGTCCATTCCTGACAGGAACTGAGGGGCATTCTCCCCAATGGGTACATCCATTCCTGACAGGAACTAGGGGCATTCTCCCCAATGGGTACATCCATTCCTGACAGGAACTGAGGGGCATTCTCCCCAATGGGTACGTCCATTTCTGACAGGAACTAGTGGCATTCTCCCCAATGGGTATATCCATTCCTGACAGGGACTGAGGGGCATTTTCCCCATTCGGTACGTCCATTCCTGACAGGGACTGAGGGGCATTCTCCCCATTGGGTACGTCCATTCCTGACAGGAACTGAAGGCATTTTCCCCATTGGGTACGTCCATTCCTGACAGGAACTGAGGGACATTTTCCCCATTGGGTACGTCCATTCCTGACAGGAACTGAGGGGCATTCTCCCCATTGGGTACGTCCATTCCTGACAGGAACTAGGGGCATTCTCCCCAATGAGTACGTCTATTCCTGACAGGAACTAGGGGCATTCTCCCCAATGGGTACGTCCATTCCTGACAGGAACTAGGGGCATTCTCCCCAATGGGTACGTCCATTCCTGACAGGAACTGAGGGGCATTCTACCCAATGGGTACGTCCATTCCTGACAGGAACTAGGGGCATTCTCCCCAATGGGTACGTCCATTCCTGACAGGAACTGAGGG
>NW_028319190.1:397500-440000 GCF_062004578.1 Staurois parvus | reverse complement strand
CTAGCAGAACCAGCATTAACCTTTTCTGCAATTTTAACTAAAAGTAGCTTTTCTACCGGATCGGACTACACAGGCCAGCCTTCCTTCCCCATGTGCATCAATGGGCCTTGGCCACCCATGGCTCTGACACTCCGATTCACCGTTGTTTTTTCTTCCTCGGATCACTTTTGGTCGGTCCTGACCACTGCAGACCACGAATATCCCACAAGAGCTGCAGTTCTGGAGTTGCTCTGACTTTGCCGTCCAGCCATTACAATTTGGCTCTTTCCAAAGTCATTCAAATACTTACACATGCCCATTTTTTCAGCTTTCAGCACATCAACTTCAGGGACAACATTGTTCACTTGCTGCCTAATATATCCCCCCCACTTTCATTGTAATGAGATAATCAGTGTTATTCACTTTACCGGTCAGTGGTCATAATGTTATGGCTGATCAGTGTATATATTGGAGCTTCCAGAAGACGAATGACAGGAGAGCTGCCAATACAATCATAAGACGGTGCGTCTGCAAGCCTGGCGCAACCTCGGCTGACGTCATGTGTACATACGAAGGGTGCCAGCCACGCCGGCGAAGTCATTCCCGCAGTACAAACAAGGAGATGGCCAACAAAGTCACGCAACTGAAGGATGTCATTTACAAACAATGAGCCTGGTATCCAGGAAGAGGACCGGCAACATCATGTCCTGGAGGGTTCATAGAATGAATGCCAAACACTTCCTACTGGATCCTCCCGAGTATGGACCCTACACAGCTGGGCATCACCTCTCAGTCCATACATAGACCCTACACAGCTGGGCATCACCTCTCAGTCCATACATAGACCCTACGCAGTCCCTACATCCCACCCTACACAGCTGGGCATCACCTCTCAGTCCATACATAGACCCTACACAGCTGGGCATCACCTGTCAGTCCATACGTAGACCCTACACAGTCCCTACATCCCACCCTACACAGCTGGGCATCACCTCTCAGTCCATACATAGACCCTACATAGCTGGGCATCACCTCTCAGTCCATACGTAGACCCTACACAGTCCCTACATCCCACCCTACACAGCTGGGCATCACCTCTCAGTCCATACATAGACCCTACGCAGTCCCTACATCCCACCCTACACAGCTGGGCATCACCTCTCAGTCCATACATAGACCCTACGCAGTCCCTACATCCCACCCTACACAGCTCTGCATCACCTCTCAGTCCATACATAGACCCTACAGCCCTACACAGTCCCTACATCCCCTTCCACCCTACACAGCTGGGCATCACCTCTCAGTCCATACATAGACCCTACAGCCCTAAACAGTCCCTACATCCCCCTCCACCCTACACAGCTGTGCTTCACTTCTCAGTCCATACATAGACCCCACAGCCCTACATCCCCCTCTACAGCTGTGCATCACCTATCAGTCCATACGTAGACCCTACAGCCCTACACAGTCCCTACATAGCTGTGCATCACCTCTCAGTCCATACGTAGACCCTACAGCTCTACACAGTCCCTACATCTCCCCCTCCACAGCTCTGCATCACCTCTCAGTCCATACGTAGACCCTACAGCCCTACACAGTCCCTACATCCCACACTACACAGCTGGGCATCACCTCTCAGTCCATACATAGACCCTACAGCCCTTCACAGTCCCTACATGCCCCCCTCCACAGCTGTGCATCACCTCTCAGTCCATACATAGACCCTACAGCCCTACACAGTCCCAACATCCCCCCTTCCACCCTACACAGCTGTGCATCACCTAGTCAGTCCACACATAGACCCTACAGCCCTACACAGTCCCTACATCACTTCTCAGTCCGTACATAGACCCTACAGCCCTTCACAGTCCCTACATCACTTCTATGTCCATAAATAGACCCTACAGCCCTACACAGTCCCAACATCCCCCCTTCCACCCTACACAGCTGTGCATCACCTAGTCAGTCCATACATAGACCCTACAGCCCTACACAGTCCCTACATCACTTCTCAGTCCGTACATAGACCCTACAGCCCTTCACAGTCCCTACATCACTTCTATGTCCATAAATAGACCCTACAGCCCTACACAGTCCCTACATCACTTCTCAGTCCATACGTAGACCCTACAGCCCTACACAGTCCCTACATCCCCCTCCACCCTACACAGCTGTGCATCACCTCTCAGTCCATACACAGACCCTACATCCCTTTACAGTCCCTACATCCCCCCCCCACCCAACACATCTATAAATCCCTCCACTCCACACAGTCTACACATTGGCCCTATACAGGACCCTAAAATCCTCCACAGTCCCTATAGTCCTCCATCCTACAAAGCCATACTCTCAACCCAAATCCATCCCACCCTACACTATTCCTACACAGACCCTACATAATCTAATATTATAAACTAGATGTGCATTTTTAGCCCTTATAACTGCGGCATTTCATTTGGTCGGGAATACTGGTGCATGGGAGTGGATGCATGGACTTTATTCACATAGTTATCTGATGGGCTTTTTTGCACATAAATGTCAGCACAACTATAGGCTTATAAAAATAGTGTTACGCTATTGCAGAATTTTGTTCTTTTGGGTATTTTTAACACTGCGGATTCCAATGGTAGAGATCCTGGTGAAAAGCAGTGAATGGGAATTATATGAGGCTGCGGAATTATTGTGTTTGGTAAGAATAACTGAGACAAGGGGGATTGGCAGCCCTGCAAGCACTGCGTGTTATTTGGCACTCGCTCATCGATTAAATGTGAGCGCACTAATTGTGATCTGTGATATTGGCATGAGAGAACATACTACACTATTTCTTGCCAATAAGTAGCACTTGGGGGGGGGGGGGAGAGCGCAACATATAAAAAAAAATAATAATAAAGAGAACACACACTTCAATGTTTATTCTCATCGAGCCTTATCTTGGCCCATAGATGTGAAGAGTCAACATATTTTGTGAAAACCCTAAGGATTCGGAGAATTTTAGCAAATGTTGAGACATTTTATAAACTTTTAGTGCTGGTTTGTGGTGGTACATAATGTAATATAGATCCTAAATCCTTCCACTCTAGACAGCTGTATACCACAACTAATTTCCATAATCCACCCAGTCCTCCTAAAAGAGCTACTTCCATCCACCCTGATCCTACATAAACCTTCCATTCTCCCCCCCTACACAGTCCTACATAGACCCTCCATCCTTCCACCCCACACATTCCTACATAAACCCTACACCCTTCCGCCCTACACAGTTCTACATAGACCCTCCATCCTTCCACCCTACACAGTTCTACATAGACCCTCCATCCTTCCACCCCACACATTCCTACATAAACCCTACACCCTTCCGCCCTACACAGTTCTACATAGACCCTCCATCCTTCCACCCTACACAGTCCTACATAGACCCTCCATCCTTCCACCCTACACAGTCCTACATAGACCCTACACCCTTCCACACTACACAGTCCTACATAGACCCTCCATCCTTCCACCCTACACAGTCCTACATAAACCCTACACCCTTCCGCCCTACACAGTTCTACATAGACCCTCCATCCTTCCACACTACACAGTCCTACATAGACCCTCCATCCTTCCACCCCACACATTCCTACATAAACCCTACACCCTTCCGCCCTACACAGTTCTACATAGACCCTACACCCTTCCACACTACACAGTCCTACATAGACCCTCCATCCTTCCACCCTACACAGTCCTACATAAACCCTACACCCTTCCGCCCTACACAGTTCTACATAGACCCTCCATCCTTCCACCCCACACATTCCTACATAAACCCTACACCCTTCCACACTACACAGTCCTACATAGACCCTACACCCTTCCACACTACACAGTCCTACATAGACCCTCCATCCTTCCACCCTACACAGTCCTACATAAACCCTACCCCCTTGCACACTACACAGTTCTACATAGACCCTCCGTCCTTCCACCCCACACATTCCTACATACACCCTACACCCTTCCACACTACACAGTCCTACATAAACCCTACACCCTTCCTCCCTACACAGGCCAACATAGACCCTACATGCTTCCCCCCACACAATCCTACATAGACCCTTCATCCTTCCTCCCCTACACAGTCCTACATAAAACCTTCCATCCTACACAGTCCTATATAGACCCTCCATCTTTCAACCCTACACAGTCTCCTACATACACCTTCCATCCTTCCAGCCTACGCAGTCCTACATAAACCCCGTCCATCCTTCTACTCTACACAGTCCTACATTAGTATTATTATTATTATACAGGATTTATAAAGCGCCAACAGTTCCCTCAGCGCTGTACATTACAATGGAGGACAATACATGAGACAGAACAATAACAATACAGTGCGATACACGAGGGGTTCGAGGGCCCTGCTCCTTGGAGCTTACAATCTAGGAGGGAGGGGAACAATCTAGGAGGGAGGGGAACAATCTAGGAGGGGAACAATCAGACTCTCCATCCTCCCATCCTACACACAGTCTTACACAAAGCCTCCATCCTCCCACCCTACACAGTCCTACATAAACCCTCCATCCTGCCACCCTACACAGTCCTACATAAACCCTCCATCCTGCCACCCTACACAGTCCTACATAAACCCTCCATCCTGCCACCCTACACAGTCCTACATAAACCCTCCATCCTCCCACCCTACACAGTCCTACATAAACCCTCCATCCTGCCACCCTACACAGTCCTACATAAACCCTCCATCCTTCCACCCTACACAGTCCTACATAAATCCTTCATCGTTCCACCCGACACAGGCCTACACAGGCCCTACAGCCTTCCACCCTACACAGTCCTATAAAAACCTTCCAACCTTCCACTCTACACAGTCCTACATGAACCCTCCACCCTGCCACCCTACAGCCTTCCACATTACACAGTCCTATATAAACCTTCTGTCTTTCTACCACACACAGTCCTACATAAACCCTCCATCATGCCACCCTACACAGTCCTACATAAACCCTTCATCCTTTCACCCGACACAGGGCTATACAGACCCTCCTTCCTTCCACCCTATACAATTCTACATAAACCCTCCACCCTGCCACCCTACAGCCTTCCATATTACACAGTCCTATATAAACCTTCTGTCTTTCTACCACACACAGTTCTACATAAAACCTCTACAATCCTACACGGGCCCTACATCACTAAATCTTACATCCTTTCACCCTACAAAGTCCCTACATCTTTGTACATTTCTACAAAAGCCCATTCGCCAACATAAACCCTACATCCATCCGTCCTGCAAAGTCCTGCATAAACCTTACACCCCTCTACCCTACACAATCCTACATAGACCCCAAATGCTTCCACCCTACATGGTCTCTACATTCCTGCACAGTTCTACAATGTCCCTACATCCATCATCCATCCTACATAAACCCTTCATCCCTACAATGTCCTACACAGAACCAACACCCATCAACACCCATCTGTCCTCCACAGTGCTACATAAACAATACACCCATCTATTCTCCACAGTCCTACATAGACCCTACACCCATCTATCCTCCACAGTCCTACATAGACCCTACACCCATCTATCCTCCACAGTCCTACATAGACCCTACACCCATCTATCCTTCAAAGTCCAACATAGACCCTCCATCCTTTCACCCCACACAATCCTACATCACTAAACCCTACAAAGTCCCCACATCCTTCCACTATTTTGAGCTCTTGGCAACACCAGCTACTTGCACCACCACACTCCCAAAAAACAAACTTTGAAACAGTAGAAAATGTTAAAACATCCAATAGCTCGGGTGACACAGGCCACAAATCCTCCCAAATCGCTCCTCCTAGCATAAGCCCCCAAATTTCCCATCCTAGAACAAATCTTACTCCCTGCTGCCTCCAAATTCCCCCTCCCAGCACAAATCCTCTCCTCCCAAACCTCCCCTAGGACAAATCACCTCCAATCCCCCTATCCTAGCGCAAATCATTTTCCCTCATCCCCCCCCCCCCCCCTCAGTACAAATGCTTCCTAATCACCCTTCCTAGCACAATTTCCCCTCCCCCTATATTTTCCCCTCCTAGAACAAATCTTACCCTCGTCACCCCCAAAATTCCCTCTTCCAGCACAGAACCCCCCTCCTCCAACAAATCTTATCCCTGTCAACCACAAATTTTCCTCAGCAAATTTTCAGAGCAGATTCCCCCCACCTAGAACTAATCCTCTGGTCTTGCCCGCCTACTAGCACATACTCATCTCCAGCACAAATGTTTTTCACTCTACGCACACCCCAAAGTCCCCAAGTACCCCTTCCCTCCCTTCAACACACAGACCTCAACTTGTGGGCAGTCTCCCGGGCTCCTCCCCAGCTTGAGGGCAGTCTCCCGGGCTCCTCCCCAGCTTGAGGGCAGTCTCCCGGGCTCCTCCCCAGCTTGAGGGCAGTCTCCCGGGCTCCTCCTCAACTTTCGGGCTCCTCCTCAACTTTCGGGCTCTCTCCCGGGCTCCTCCTCAACTTTCGGGCTCTCTCCCGGGCTCCTCCTCAACTTTCGGGCTCTCTCTCGGGCTCCTCCTCAACTTTCGGGCTCTCTCTCGGGCTCCTCCTCAACTTTCGGGCTCTCTCTCGGGCTCCTCAACTTTCGGGCTCTCTCTCGGGCTCCTCCTCAACTTGTGGGCAGTCTCCCGGGCTCCTCCCCAGCTTGAGGGCAGTCTCCCGGGCTCCTCCCCAGCTTGAGGGCAGTCTCCCGGGCTCCTCCCCAGCTTGAGGGCAGTCTCCCGGGCTCCTCCTCAACTTTCGGGCTCCTCCTCAACTTTCGGGCTCTCTCCCGGGCTCCTCCTCAACTTTCGGGCTCTCTCCCGGGCTCCTCCTCAACTTTCGGGCTCTCTCTCGGGCTCCTCCTCAACTTTCGGGCTCTCTCTCGGGCTCCTCCTCAACTTTCGGGCTCTCTCTCGGGCTCCTCAACTTTCGGGCTCTCTCTCGGGCTCCTCCTCAACTTGTGGGCTGTCTCCAGGGCTCCCCCTCAGATTGTCGGCTGTCTCCTGGCCTCCTCCTCAGATTGTGGGCTGTCTCCCGACTACTTCCCAACTTGTGGGCTTGTCTCCCGGGCTCCTCCTCAACTTGAGGGCTTGCCTCCTGCTGCAGTGGCATGAGAGTGGAGTTGGAGGGGAGAGACTGTCCATAATATTAAAGGGTGCCTCAAGACTGGCCATAATTTTAACCCCTTCCAGTCCGGACACTTTTACCCCCTTCCTGCCCAGGCCAATCTTCAGCTTTCAGCGCTATCACACTTTGAATGACAATTGCGCGGTCATGCAACACTGGTACCCATATGAATTTTTTAGCATTTTTTTGAGACAGATAAAGCTTTATTTTGGTGGTATTTATTCACCACTGGGATTTTTATTTTTTTTGCTATGTAAATGAAAATGTCCAAAAAGTTAGAAAAAAAAAGTGTTTTTCTTATAAAATAAAAAAAATTTTCTTATAAAATTTTGCAAATAAATATTTCATCATAAATCTTGGCCAAAATGTATTGTTATCTTTTTAGTAAAAAAAAAAAAAAAAAAAAATTAGTTTAACCAAAAATTATCATTTATAAACTTTTAAATTTTTTTTTACATTTTTATATTAATATTTATGTTTTTTTTTTTACATACTGTCACCTTAGCAGTATAGTGTCACCATACTAACTTGTGGGGGGGTGATGAAGATTTTTTTTTTTTTTTTTTTTTTACACGGATTGCTTTTATACCCATACAGGCTGTAAAAGCAATAATTTCTCCTTCTCTCTGACTGCATTCTTGCAGCCATTGAGAACTACTGTGTGAGCTGTGATTGGACACAGCTTGTCACATGGTACAAGGCTGTTGTGAATAGGCCTGTACCATGTGACCTCGGTGATCATTCACAGATTTCACACGTAGTAAGCAATGTCAGAAGTGACATCTTGCTTACTACTCTGCATGTGATCACTGATTGGCCAATCACTGATCACATAATTGGGACCTCGCACAGAGGTCCCGTACGACGATCGGTGTTCCAGTGTGTCCGGAGGACACAGCGGGCACCGGATCGCGGTGCTGCGCACTCCCAAGGAGCGCACACAAGCAGGGTGCGGGGAGGCCGTTTATAAATGGTCACCCGCGCCTGCACTGCCACCGTCCGGCCGTTTATATACAACGCCCGGACGGGAGGTGGTTAAAGGGTGCCTCGGGATTGGCCATAATTTTTAAGGGTGTCTTGATTGAAAAAAGGTTGATAAACACTGGTTTAGATAGACCCTCAAGCTACATATAAAGTTGGCAGATTTCAAAGTGTGTGTCCAAGTTCCGTCATCAGTTACAATGTAGAAGGTGTCACTTACAACATGAAGTCCTGCTCCCAGCATGGCTGGTCCCCTCTCACCGTCACCGTCGTACTCTTGACATTCTGCACTTTTAGGGTCACATACGTGTTGAATTTATCTACAAGAGAAGGACACGGTTGTCAACGTTAACAGCAGCAGCAAAGCCCCTAAAATATACAGCGACAAAGCCAGGTAAAAGGCAGATAAATAAGGAAAGGTCATATAGTAGACGTAAAGCTTAATGCATCGTAAACTGAATTGTTTTTTTTTTGTCACCTTTTATCTATTTTTTGTTATATCTGAGTGGTGCAGATCTACTACAGTGTATTGGCCGCCACTTCCTGTCTGCAGTAGACCATGCTTGTGTAATTTAACCCCTTCACGCCTAAGGGTAAAACAAATCTAAATGCCTAAGCACAATTTTGCAATGTTGACGTGTGTTAGTAAAACCGTCCGTATCATCTCAACTACTTTGTACATCCGGGTGGATTATACCGCGTTTTTTTCAGGACAAATTGGGCTTTCATTTGGTGGTAAATGGTCATGGATATCTCCTGATTTTTTTTTATTATCAAAGGAAAACTGGCCCAAAATAGTAAAAAAAAAATATTTTTTTAATTTAGCTGTGTGTTTCTTGTTATGACCATAACCTACCACCAAAGAACAACCCAAAATAAATTCTCCAGCTCTTGACGATCGCAGCGATACCATATATGTGTATGTTATTTGTTGTTTGTACCCGGAGTACAGCCCAGAAACAATAGTGCGCATTTTGTTTTTGTCTTTTTTTTTTCACCTAAAACACACTGACAATAACATTAATTTTTTTTTTTAATCCTGACCTTTGACTTTGGACCCAAACACTTACCCTGGCACTGAACTAGAGCAAACCTTGATCTAGGTATTTTTCTTTATATTTTAATATTTATCTTTTTTACAAACATTTTTTTTTCTCTTCTCTATGCCAGGAGTTCGAGAGATACAATGTATAATAGGATGTATATAATGATACAATGTATAATAGGATGTATATAATGATACAATGTATAATAGGATGTATATAATGATACAATGTATAATAGAATGTATATAATGATACAATGTATAATATGATGTATATAATGATACAATGTATAATAGAATGTATATAATGATACAATGTATAATGGGATGTATATAATGATACAAAGTATAACAGGATGTATATAATGATACAAAGTATAATAGGATGTATATAATGATACAAAGTATAATATGATGTATATAATGATACAATGTATAATAGGATGTATATAATGATACAATGTATAATAGGATGTATATAATGATACAATGTATAATAGGATGTATATAATGATACAATGTATAATAGAATGTATATAATGATACAATGTATAATGGGATGTATATAATGATACAATGTATAATGGGATGTATATAATGATACAATGTATAATGGAATGTATATAATGATACCATGTATAATAGAATGTATATAATGATACAATGTATCTCTCTCCTCCATTCATAGAGAGAGGAGAAAGCAAGGGGGCCGGGCTGTACAGTGACTGATCACTGTGATAGCCAATCAGAGGCTATCACAGCGATCATGTGACCCAGGATCGGAAGTCCGGGGTCCCAATCGTTAGACCGGGACTCGGGGCTCTCAGTGACACCGCAGTCTCAGTGCTGGGAGCATGCAGAGTGGCACACTCCCAGCACAAAGACAGGTACGCAAATATGCGGCCCCACGGAAAAAAGCCCACTTCTGTGAGGCCCCATATTTGTGTGACGTCAGCAGGAAGGGGTTAATAGAGATAGAACAAGAGAATGTGCATTAGAAGCTGCAGCAAGTCAGATGGGGCCAGCGTCTTTTTCTGGCTGGCAGACATCCAGCATCATGTAGCCCTTTCCTCCCCAGCCTGACAGTCCCTGGCCCGCCCCTTTCATTCATTGGATTTCAGTTCTTTTAGGCATGGTGGCTCAGCATCACATGTGGCTGTTGGCACGCAAATGCACCCTACCTAGGAATGCCCACTCTTCCAGACTGACACCCACCCATAAGGCATTTTGATATTTGCATAACTCCTCCCAAAAGCCAGCCCACTGCTAGCATCAGAACTAAGGGCTTTTGAGAGAAGTACTGAGGCAGAATGCTGTGAAGTTTACAGGAAGCTATGTACAGCACCCTACCAGCCATGATCTGCCTGCCTTGCATAGAGACGCACAGAGATCACCCAGTGATCACATCATTATGTAATGGAAACTTGGTTTTATTCTACTCTTCTAGGTTTTGTTTTTATTAAAATAGCCTAGGTCTGCTGAGTATACTCCCCGGCACAGTCATTCACAGACCTGCTGCTCCTTGAACCAGCACCTGTCTACTTCCAGTGGACCCAGGTGGTCATGGACCCCCTTGAGCAGCACCACCATGTTGACCTGGGATCAGTATAATGTTGCAGAGCACTGTGCTGATTTTCTGACGCTCTACATCATTCAACACCGCCCACTGCCAGACAAGAGGAGAAGCGGAAGAAGACTAAGCACATGGCGTGACCGGAGAAAACACAATTTTTTTAAAAAAAGGCAAATATGCCGCAAACATCTAAAAATGAAATGCAGAGGAAGGGTCCTCTAAAGGGCAGACGGACCACCCAACCTGGGGTTGACCTTAAAGGGAAGCTCCATTTAAAATAACAGCCCATTCCCAACTGTAAAATGCTTTTCCTTCCCTGCAGAACCAATGTCCCCAACCGTGACACCAACATCTTCCTCCTGCAGCCATTCCTCTATATTCGACAAGATCACGCCTCCTGAACATTAGGCATCAAGTACCTCTCCCTCAAACAGCTCACCAGTTATCACACAAAGGAAAAAGTCCACAGCCAACGGTGTCTACAACGGGAATGTGAGCATCAGAATTGGACCACGGAACAATGGAAGGTGGTGGCCTGGTCTGATGGATCACGTTTTTTTACATCATGTGGATAATGCATCCGTCACACTGCAAAAATGGTTCAAGAATGGTTTGAGGGACACAAAGGACCTTGAGGTTTTGACTTAGCCTCCAAATTCTCCAGATCTCAATCTAATTGAGCATCTGTGAGATGCGCTGGAAAAACAAGTCCGATCCATGGAGGACCCACCTTGCAGCTTACAGAATTTAAAGGATCTGCTGACAGCTTGATGCTGGATGCCACAGCAAACCTTCAGAGGTCAAGTAGAATACATGGTTCAATATTCATCAATGCCACACCTCTTGAAAATTAGGCCCCAAGTGCCGCCCCCTCAAACAATGGAAGGTGGTGGCCTGGTCTGATAAATCAAATTTTTTTGTGGATGGCCAGGTGTGTGTGCGCATCGCTTACCTGCAAATAAATGGCACCAGGATGCATTACGGGAAGCAGGCAAGGCGGCAGAGGCCGTGTGATGCTTTGGGCAATGTTCTGCTAGGAAACCTTGGCTCCTGCCATTCATGTGGATTTTACTTTATTATGTACCACCTACCTAAACATTGTTGCCGACCAAGTACACCCTTTAATAGAAACTGTATTCCCTGATGGCAGTGGCCTCTTTCCGTGGGATAATGCATCCTGTCACACTGCAAAAATGGTTCAAGAATGGTTTGAGGGACACAAAAAGGACCTTGAGGTGTTGACTTGGCCTCCAAATTCTCCAGATCTCAATCCAATTGAGCATCTGTGGGATGCGCTGGAAAAACGAGTCCGATCCATGGAGGCCCCACCTCGCAGCTTACAGAATTTAAAGGATCTGCTGACAGCTTGATGCTGGATGCCACAGCAAACCTTCAGAGGTCTAGCAGAATCCATGCTTCAATATAAGACAAGGCCACGCCTCTTGGACATTAGGCCCCAAGTACCTCCCCCTCAAACAGCTTACCAGTTATCACACAAAGCAGAAAGTCCACAGCCAACGGTGTCTACAACGGTCACGTGAGCATCAGAACTGGACCACGGAACAATGGAAGGTGGTGGCCTGGTCTGATGGATCACATTTTTTTGTGGATGGCCGGGTGTGTGTGCATCACTTACCGGCAAAAAAGATAACATCAGGATGCATTATGGGAAGATCAGCCGGCAGAAGCAGTGCGATGCTTTGGGCAATATTCAGCTGGAAAACCTTGGGTCCTGCCATTCATGTGGATCTTACTTTGATATGTACCACCTACCTAAACATTGTTGCCAACAATTACGCCTATTAATAGAAACTGTATTCCCTGATGGCAGTGGCCTTTTTCCATGGGATAATGCATCCCATCACACTGCAAAAATGGTTCAAGAATGGTTTGAGGGACACAAAAATAACCTTGAGGTGTTGACTTGGCCTCCCAATTCTCCAGATCTCAATCCAATCGAGCATCTGTGGGATGCGCTTTAAAAACGAGTCTGATCCATGGAGGCCCCACCTCGCAGCTTACAGAATTTAAAGGATCTGCTACTGACACCTTGATGCCGGATGCCGCAGCAAACCTTCAGAGGTTGGTAGAATCCATGCTTCAATGGGTCATGGCAAAGGCGGTACCTACTCAATATAAGGTAGGTGGTCATGCAGGTATGACTGATCGGTGAACACACTCACTGCTCACTTTATTAGGTCCACTTGTTTAATTGCTTGTAACACGAATTGCTAATCAGCCAATCACTTGGCAGCAACTCAATGCATTTAGGCATCTAGATGTGGTGAAGACGACTTGCTGAAGTTCAAACCAAACATCAGAATGGGGAAGAAAGGGGATTTAAGTGACTATGAACGTGGCATGGTTGTTGGAGCCAGACGGGCTGGTCTGAGTATTTCAAAAACTGCTGATCTACCCGTGTCATGTGTCACATGACTGTCATATGCCTTTAAGTGTTCTCTGTATTTTGTCTCTGCTCCTCCCCTTCCTTTGGTTTAGTTCATGCTGTATAGATAGCCCCACCCTTTTATTCATTTTCCCAGTAATTTCAGCTTCAAGCCACATGTCATGAAGCAGATCACATTATGATCTTTTGACCTATCCGATGTTCATTGTTGTAAGATTCTCTCAGTTTATGGAATAAACTTCACAAGATCTACAAGGTGTCATCTGATTGAGTCACTGCCTGTGTTATTCAACTAAGATTGGAGTTATCGCTATCTCATCACAACTGTAAGTTACAGAGATCACACTATCAATGCTTAGATTGGAGAGAGAACTGGGATTTTCACACACAACCATCTCTGGGGTTTACAGAGAATGGTCCGAAAAAGAGAAAATATCCAGTGAGCTGCAGTTGTGTGGAGGAAAATGCCTTGTTGATGTCAGAGGAGAATGGGCAGACTGGTTGGAGATGATAGAAAGGCAACAGGAACTCAAATAACCACTCGTTACAATCAAGGTATGCAGAATACCATCTCAGAACACACAACACGGCCAAACCTTGAAGCAGATGGGCTACAGCAGCAGAAAACCACAACCTGTGCCACTCCTGTCAGCTAAGAACAGGAAACGGAGGCTACATATCACACAGGCTCACCAACATTGGACAATAGAAGATTGGAAAAACATTGGCTGGTCTGATTAGTCTCATTTGCAGCTGCAACATTCAGATGGTGGGGTCAGAATTTGGCGCAAACAACATGACCATCCTGCCTTGTATCAACGGTTCAGCCTGGTGGTGGTGGTGTCATGGTGTGGTGGATCCATCGTGCCTTGTATCAATGGTTCAGGCTGGTGGTGGATCCATCCTGCCTTGTATCAATGGTTCAGGTTGGTGGTGGTGGTGTCATGGTGTGGTGGATCCATCCTGCCTTGTATCAATGGTTCAGGCTGGTGGTGGTGGTGTCATGGTGTGGTGGATCCATCCTGCCTTGTATCAATGGTTCAGGCTAGTGGTGGTGGTGTCATGGTGTGGTGGATCCATCGTGCCTTGTATCAATGGTTCAGGCTGGTGGTGGTGGTGTCATGGTGTGGTGGATCCATCCTGCCTTGTATCAATGGTTCAGGCTGGTGGTGGTGGTGTCATGGTGTGGTGGATCCATCCTGCCTTGTATCAATGGTTCAGGCTGGTGGTGGTGGTGTCATGGTGTGGTGGATCTATCCTGCCTTGTATCAATGGTTCAGGCTGGTGGTATCATGATGTGGTGGATCCATCCTGCCTTGTATCAATGGTTCAGGCTGGTGGTATCATGATGTGGTGGATCCATCCTGCCTTGTATCAATGGTTCAGGCTGGTGGTGGTGGTTTCATGGTGTGGGGGATCCATCCTGCCTTGTGTCAATGGTTCAGGCTGGTGGTGGTGGTTTCATGGTGTGGGGGATCCATCCTGCCTTGTATCAATGGTTCAGGCTGGTGGTGGTGGTGTCATGGTGTGGGGAACCATCCTGCCTTGTGTCAATGGTTCAGGCTGGTGGTGGTGGTTTCATGGTGTGGGGGATCCATCCTGCCTTGTATCAATGGTTCAGGCTGGTGGTGGTGGTGTCATGGTGTGGTGGATCCATCCTGCCTTGTATCAATGGTTCAGGCTAGTGGTGGTGGTGTCATGGTGTGGTGGATCCATCGTGCCTTGTATCAATGGTTCAGGCTGGTGGTGGTGGTGTCATGGTGTGGTGGATCCATCCTGCCTTGTATCAATGGTTCAGGCTGGTGGTGGTGGTGTCATGGTGTGGTGGATCCATCCTGCCTTGTATCAATGGTTCAGGCTGGTGGTGGTGGTGTCATGGTGTGGTGGATCTATCCTGCCTTGTATCAATGGTTCAGGCTGGTGGTATCATGATGTGGTGGATCCATCCTGCCTTGTATCAATGGTTCAGGCTGGTGGTATCATGATGTGGTGGATCCATCCTGCCTTGTATCAATGGTTCAGGCTGGTGGTGGTGGTTTCATGGTGTGGGGGATCCATCCTGCCTTGTGTCAATGGTTCAGGCTGGTGGTGGTGGTTTCATGGTGTGGGGGATCCATCCTGCCTTGTATCAATGGTTCAGGCTGGTGGTGGTGGTGTCATGGTGTGGGGAACCATCCTGCCTTGTGTCAATGGTTCAGGCTGGTGGTGGTGGTTTCATGGTGTGGGGGATCCATCCTGCCTTGTATCAATGGTTCAGGCTGGTGGTGGTAGTGTCATGGTGTGGGGGATCCATCCTGCCTTGTATCAATGGTTCAGGCTGGTGGTGGTAGTGTCATGGTGTGGTGCATCCATTGTGCCTTGTAGCAATGGTTCAGGCTGGTGGTGGTGTAATGGTGTGGAAGATATTTTCTTGGCACTAGCAAGATGTACCTAATAAAGTGGCCGAGGAGTGTACACTTACCTATTTTGAGGCTGGTCCAGTCATGTGATCCTCTATGTCAGCCAGCGTCGCTGCAGGGAAAAGTAGGGACCGCCGACAACAGACGGGCCATTGAAGCCTGTGTGTGACATCACCTCTCCAGGCTTCCCTAGTCATCACTGGATCACTCTCAACCATTCCCTGCAGTCACCGCTGGCTGACACGGGGAGTTCCAAAAACTAAAAGTAACTAGAAAAGCTACCATTTCTGGGGAAATTGTGTGAAGTGTTCTTGCCTCCACCAGTAGTCTACAACTGGAGTGGGCGGGGTAACTGGGTGGAGTGGGCGGAGTAACTGGGTGGAGTGGCTTGTCACTCTGCTGCCTGCTCACACACCTGGGTTCCTATGGCAACTCACTCTACAGCAAGGGCAGAGAAGAGCGGTTAAAAACAAACTGCTCCAACTTGCTCACTTCACTGGCGGTTGCCATCTTCAAACGGTTTTTGTTTAAAAATTATAAATCCTACACCGAAGAGCTTTATATTGTGAGAATCACAAGACCCAGACCTACATTTTGTTGCATAGTATGTCTCAAATATTAAAAATAAAGGAACAGTCACAGTTTAGAAATTGCCCTTCAAATTTGAGGTGGCTAGAGTGGAGTTTCAATGAATGTCAATGGGCGGCGTGAGTTGCAAACAAATGGTCATATTGTGAAAACTATCAGGACTATGGCTTAGCCGTAGACATTTTTTGTGGCAGCTGGGATAGCTGAACGTTTTGATATAAGATTTGTGTAGGTGGGCTTGAAAATGAGGGAGTGATGGCAGTTTAGAAATCATGTCCTGATTTTTCAGCTCACACTCTAGCTTTTGTCAGCTCCCACTCTACAGTCAGGTCCATAAATATTGGGACATCGACACAATTCTAACATTTTTGGCTCTATACACCACAATGGATTTGAAATGAAACGAACAAGATGTGCTTTAACTGCAGACTGTCAGCTTTAATTTGAGGGTATTTACATCCAAATCAGGTGAACGGTGTAGGAATTACAACAGTTTGCATATGTGCCTCCCACTTGGTAAGGGACCAAAAGTAATGGGACAGAATAATAATCATAAATCAAAATTTCACTTTTTAATACTTGGTTGCAAATCCTTTGCAGTCAATTACAGCCTGAAGTCTGGAACGCATAGACATCACCAGATGCTGGGTTTCATCCCTGGTGATGCTCTGCCAGGCCTCTACTGCAACTGTCTTCAGTTCCTGCTTGTTCTTGGGGCATTTTCCCTTCAGTTTTGTCTTCAGCAAGTGAAATGCTCAATCGGATTCAGGTCAGGTGATTGACTTGGCCATTGCATAACATTCCACTTCTTTCCCTTAAAAACCTCTTTGGTTGCTTTTGCAGTCTGCTTTGGGTCATTGTCCATCTGCACTGTGAAGCGTCCAATGAGTTCTGAAGCATTTGGCTGAATATGAGCAGATAATATTCCCGAAACACTTCACAATTCATCCGGCTGCTTTTGTCAGCAGTCACATCATCAATCAATACAAGAGAAGCAGTTCCATTGGCAGCCATACATGCCCACGCCATGACACTACCACCACCATGCTTCACTGATGAGGTGGTATGCTTAGGATCATGAGCAGTTCCTTCTCCATACTCTTCTCTTCCCATCACTCTGGTACAAGTTGATGTCGGTCTCATCTGTCCATAGGATGTTGTTCCAGAACTGTGAAGGCTTTTTTAGATGTCGTTTGGCAAACTCTAATCTGGCCTTCCTGTTTTTGAGGCTCACCAATGGTTTCCATCTTGTGGTGAACCCTCTGTATTCACTCTGGTGAAGTCTTCTCTTGATTGTTGACTTTGACACACATACACCTACCTCCTGGAGAGTGTTCTTGATCTGGCCAACTGTTGTGAAGGGTGTTTTCTTCACCAGGGAAAGAATTCTTCGGTCATCCACCACAGTTGTTTTCCGTGGTCTTCCGGGTCTTTTGGTGTTGCTGAGCTCACTGGGGCGTTCCTTCTTTTTAGGAATGTTCCAAACAGTTGTTTTGGCCACACCTAATGTTTTTGCTATCTCTCTGATGGGTTTGTTTTGTTTTTTCAGCCTAATGATGGCTTGCTTCACTGATAGTGACAGCTCTTTGGATCTCATCTTGAGAGTTGACAGCAACAGATTCCAAATGCATATAGCACACTTGAAATGAACTCTGGACCTTTTATCTGCTCATTGTAATTGGGATAATGAGGGAATAACATACACCTGGCCATAGAACAGCTGAGAAGCCAATTGTCCCATTACTTTTGGTCCCTTACCAAGTGGGAGGCACATATGCAAACTGTTGTAATTCCTACACCGTTCACCTGATTTGGATGTAAATACCCTCAAATTAAAGCTGACAGTCTGCAGTTAAAGCACATCTTGTTCGTTTCATTTCAAATCCATTGTGGTGGTGTATAGAGCCAAAAGTGTTAGAATTGTGTCGATGTCCCAATATTTATGGACCTGACTGTAGTTTTGAACATTCCACCATTCATTCCTATGGGACCAATTTCACCACAAAAATGTCGATATTTCCTGAACCATTCGGCGAAACGTTCCACAAAGTAATAGCGCACCAATCGGGAACAATCCGCACGTTTCGGTACATTACTGTCTATGTAGTGTAAAAACTGTGGGAGGAGTTAGGGGGGTAAATTTGGCTCTAATAATAAGAATGTATATGTGAGATAACAGGAAGTGGTCCCCATGCGAGAACACTTAATAAAATGCAGAACCAAGAAATTGTGGAAATTAGCGACCCCCAAAACTAAAAAACGCTCTGGGACTTAAAGAATAACTCCACTTTAGGTGCAAAAAAAAAAAAAAAAAAAAAAAACAAAACATCCCCTCTGGGTGATCTCTGTACATTGCAGGGATTTCAAACGTTGCAGATTTCTACCTTTTGTTATTCTGAAGAAATGTTTGTTTCTCTGTGTCCGTGTGCAGAGTGAATCTGTATGGGAGTGGTTTCACAATTATCAATCAGCTGCTGCACCCCCAGGGCTCTAATGAAGAACGTGGCAGGGTCTGCATCCCTTTAGATGTGATTTTTCTATAGGGAGAATCTCACCAAAAACAACATTTTTGTTGCAGGGGATGCCGAAAATCTGACTTGTATCTTAGTGCAGACTTCTGGGAAAATCAGTGAGGCATTCACACAAGGAGGAACTGACATTTTCAGGGGGCGTTCTGTATACCATCTGTACAGAAAATGACAGCGCTGCAGATTGAAAAGGAAATGTAATTTTTAATAGCATTCAATTACAAATGTGACTTGAGTCGCAATTGTAAACACTATACTGTTTTTTTTTTTTATTTGCAGTTTCCTCCCACAAAAGTGGAGTTACCCTTTAAGGATTTAGAGCGAGGAAGGCCCAAGTGATTTAAAATATAGGTCCAAGGATCAGGGCCCTCCTATCCCTCTTGTATTGAACTGTATTGTTGCTGTATTGTCTCCCTTATATTGTAAAGCGCTGAGCAAACTGTTGGCGCCATAAATCCTGTATAACAATAATAACAAATATGAGCTGCAAAAATGAATGGGGGAAAAAAACACGGTGATGGTTTCATACACAATGCACAAACCAAACAGTATACGACTAGGTTCACACCTATGCAGTTTGCGTCTGATCCGTTTCAGCATTGCATTTTGCGTTTTTGCACATGCATTTTGATGTGTTTATTTTTTTCTTGTTGCTAGGCAGATTTAAAAAACACAAAACTTATCAAAAACACGGCAAAAACTCACGACATGCGCTTCCACTGAAGTCTATAGAACCAAAAGCGCAACTTTTTGCGTTCAAAAAAGTCCCTGACCCTTGCAAAAAAACGCACCGGGTGAAAAACGCAGAGATGCGACCGTGTCCCATAGGAAATCATGTTAAATGGACTGTAGTGCGTTTCTGCAAAATTCTGCGTTAAACGCTTAGGTGTGAACGTGGGGTTAGATGTCACTAGTACAAGATTTCCCTTCTCCTGTTCTTGTGACACCTAAAATTTTTGGATTTTCCATCACTTGCTGTCCTGAGGACAATGGTCACCATGGCAGAGGGAGTGCATCTCCCCACCAGGAGAATAGACTGTAGTGCATTTCTGCAAAACGCTGCGGAAAACGCTTAGATGTGAACCTGGGGTACTCCATTTAGGGTTTGGTTTGAACTGCAACCCTAACAAGTCAGATTTGCACTTGGAGTTTTCACAGCTGCTACCTAGGGATTGCTAGAGGGTTGTGACTAGAGGGAGACACCATACAAAGCATATAGACTCTATACACAGGTAATATTGACCGGGATACCAAGAGAAATGATCACTTATTAGGATATTTAAAAAATGTAAAGTATGGGAAATTTTAAAAAATGCTGGGCAGATTTAAAAAAGCATCAAAAACACGGCAAAAATGCACAACATGCGACATTGAGGTCTATGGAACCAAAAACGCAACTTTTTGCGTTCAAAAAAGTTTCTGACCCTTTCCAAAAAAAAAACCCACTGAGTTAAAAAGCGCAGAGATGCGACCGTGTCCCATATGAAATCATGTTAAATGGACTGTAGTGCGTTTCTGCAAGACGCTGCGGAAAACGCTTAGATGTGAACCTGGGGTTAAATGTCACCAGAACAAGATATCCCTTCTCCTCCTGTTCTTGTGACACCTAAAAGTTTGGGATTTCCTATCACTTGCTGTCCTGAAGACAATAGTCACCATGACGGAGGGAGTGCATCTCCCCAGTAGGAGAATGGACTGTAGTGTGTTTCTGGAAAACGCTTAGGTGTGAACCTGGGCTTAGATGTCGCTAGAGCAAGATGTCCCTTCTCCTGTTCTTGTGACACCTAATATTTTTGGATTTCCTATCACTTGCTGTCCTGAGGACAATAGTCACCATGACAGAGGGAGTGCATCTTCCCACCAGGAGAATGGACTGTAGTGCGTTTATGTAAACCGCTGCAGAAAACGCTTAGATGTTAACCTGGGGTAGTCTATTTATGGTTTGGAACTACAACCCTAACAAGTCAGATTTGCACTTGGAGTTTTCACAGCTGCTACCTAGGGATTGCTAAAGGGTTGTGACTAGAGGGGGACACCATACAAAGCATACAGACTCTATATACAGGTAATATTGACCGGGATACCAAGAGACATTATCACTTATTAGGATATTTAAAAAATGTAAAGCATGGGAAATTTTAAAAAATTACGTTCTCTTATCATACAATCTACGATCCCCGAGCATGCTACAGCCCCCAACAGTCTTAGCCTAACACCAATATTACTTTTTCTACTGACAACTCTTTGGGTCAAAACAAACCTGAGCCACAATATAATAAACTCCTCTGGGAAGGCTCTCCAGAAGATTTTGGAGGGTGTCTTTGGGAATTTGTGCCCATTCAACCAGAGGAACATTTGTGAGGTTCTGATGTTGGATAAGAAGACCTGGCTTGCACTCAGTGCTCCAATTCAACCCAAAGGTGTTCTAGTAGGGTTGAAATCAGGCCACTCAAGTTCCTCCACACCAAACTGGTCAAGCCATGTGTTTATGGAGCTGGCTTTGTACAGAGGGACACAGTCATGCTGGAACAGATAAGAGCCTTCACAAAACCTGTTACCAAGGTTGGCTGTGCACAATTGGCTAAAATGTCTGTTTGCTGTAGTACCCTTCACTGGAAACACCTGTCTCAGTAATATGGATGGTCAACCATATGGAGTACCCCTGCCACACAACATCATAAGAGGTGTGACGCCACTTTCTCTTTTACAGTTAGAGAATACAGAGTTGTCAGCTTACTGTAGGCCTGGAAAATGAAGGGGCAGAGGCACAAAATGAGGTCATCCCTTGCTGGTATCACGTTCACAGTGTTGGACTGATAGTACTGTAACATGCAGCCATTCTCAGCAAGGTTCCTCCAAAAGTTGCTAGGGGTTTCCTGAGGTGTGGCTGATTGACCTCCCATCTGATGATGCCTCCACAGTTCAGACCCAACGGAAAGCCAGCTGCATGACACCAGTGAATTGAATGGTTTAGCTGTCTGTAAGGGTGGCATTCTGATCACCACTGAAAGGAAAACATTTTTCATACTAACCACCAACATAACGAGCATTCTTCCCACTGACCACCAATGTAAGGGTCATCCTACCCACTGACCACCAATTTAAGGGACATTCTTCCCACTGACCACCAATGTAAAAGGTCATCCTACCCACTGACCACCAATGTAAAGGTCATCCTACCCACTGGCCACCAATTTAAGGGGCATTCTTCCCACTAACCACCAATGTATGGGTCATCCTACCCACTGCCCACCAATTTAAGGGCCATTCTTCCCACTGACCACCATTGTAAAGGTCATCCTACCCACTGACCACCAATTTAAGGTGCATTCTTCGTACTGACCACCAATCAAAGGGTCATCCTACCCACTGACCACCAATTTAAGGGGCATTCTTCCCACTGGTCACCATTGTAAGGACCATTCTTCCAAATGATCACCAATGCAAGGTGAATCTTCTTTAATGACCACCAATGTAAGGTGAATCTTCTATAATGACCACCAATATAGGATGCATTCTTCCCACTGACCACCAAAGTGAAGGACCCTCTCCCCTCTGACCCCATTTATTTAATTTTAGTAGTGTTTCCTAAGACATGACAAATTATATCAAGGGTTCTTCTGGGGTATAAAGGTTGAGGAAGGAAAGTTTAATGCAACAATGCTCTGACTGCCCAACACAACAACCGGCCTTTCCCATTTTCAGTCTGATTTATTATTCAACTACTGCAGCAAGATTATATAAAGACAGATGAAGGATACATATACTAGCTGTACTCAAACACAATGATTTTTATGTTTTAGACTGGATGTAGGAAATTTTTCTCTTTATAATATGACGACAGATTGCAGCAAATCTTGCTCTGGCCATCAGTAATTTCTCATGAAAAGAGTTTAATAAAAACTTTTCCCCAGGAACTGATACGACGGGCTCACTATGTAGCTATCTGGTGACCGGTGTCCAGTCCGATTACACGCATCTCCCAGAGAACCTTCTGTCTTCTTTTATTAAGTATGATAGCCATCAGTCCGTTCTGCTGCCGCTGGGTTTGTAGTAATAATCTGTGATACGGCTTTCTCCTGTCCTTCGCTCATTAGTTATTAAACAAGAAGGGATTTATCTATCATCAGGACAGCTGAGCCATCTCTGAGTTCCCGAAATCCAGGCCAGGCATCATCCTTGTTAACCCCTTAGGGTCCACTAGTACCAGATCTGCAGTCTGACAAATTGGACCTTAAGGAGTACCAGTCATGGTTGGGCCTATGCAGTAACCTAGTTATTCTGCCCAATTATAACTGTACAGTCTAACTTATAAAAGATTTATATCTGGTCCCCTTATTTTAACAATGCTCACACCAAGTCTTACACTTCATATGTGAGTTCTGCAGATTGGAGGTCCAAAGTCTGATGGCTTCCATCATGGCACCTGCCAAAGATTATGTGTTCATAACATCAATTAACAGAGCCCTGCAATAGTTTTCATTCTCAACTCCAGGCTTCTTAAAGACTTGCTAGTAGCTCTATAAATCTCAGTGAAAGCATATCTAGGACAGTCCAGACAGGTCCCAAATATGATGGACAAGGGAAAAAAAAAAAACTTCCCAAGTGAACCAAATCCTCCTTCATTTGTGTCTCACATGCTTTCCCTCCCTGACACTGCAGCTCACTGTGACGGGAGTCACTTTGGGTGGAGAGCCCATGGAACCCAGCTCACTTTGGAGAGGTGGGGAAACCCCTGTCTCAGCTCCCCATATTCCTATTATGTGTAAGTCACCCTGTGCCTGTTAGGGGTACAGGGTGATCTGTCCTAATATTGGGGTGGGGGGTCGTGGATTGTTTAATGCCATGTGGTTGCATCCCATTGTTCTATAGTTTAGTTTGGGAGAAAACTATTATGGAATGTATGTGTTTATGTGTATTGGCTTGGTGGGGGGGTGTCTCCAGCAACCCTCCTGGTGGGATTGTCTGATGGTGTATCTCTGGTTACTAAATGTAGATTGCCCCTCCCTGTGTCATTATGCAGGGAGGGGGGTTGTTTCCTTGAATGCATATATCTTGTATCTGT
This sequence comes from Staurois parvus, assembly GCF_062004578.1. Lineage (NCBI taxonomy): Eukaryota > Metazoa > Chordata > Amphibia > Anura > Ranidae > Staurois > Staurois parvus. Next base: position 416,272 of record NW_028319190.1, on the reverse strand, counting down.
GTTAAAATAAAGTAGTCTACTCTGGTTTACTTCAAGTCTGGTATTGTCTAGTCTTGTATGGTCAGCAGGGGGGTCTGTGGTCGGTGTTCGGACAGGGAAGCAGGAGTCCGAACGGAAGTACCCAAGCGCAGTCGGGGTCCGGTTCCATTACACTCACAGTGGATAGCTGTGCCCATGCAGAAAGCAGTGGGCAGGACTAGGTGTGGTCAGGTGCCGATTGACAAGCTACAAGTGCTACACAACTGACAGGTAAAGGTGATGGCCACTTCGAAATCTTCTCTTCCTGCTGCAGCACAGCAAGGTGCAGTCTACATGAGGGTGACAATGCTACTCAGAATTCAGGAGCAGTGCAGTCACCCCATCACAGCAAACTGCATGAGGTGGACTTCACTGCCAGCATTAAGAGGTATTCATGAGGCACTGCAGGAGGTCTAAGGGTCAACTGTAGGCACAAATGCAAGTGCTGCAACACTTTTTTTTTTATAGGAAGCCATAGTTCTACTTCAGTTATAGCCACCATCAAATTCATGTAAATAAATGTAAATACTTCTCTCCTTTACGGCACTGAATGCTGCTCCATTGCCCCAAGATACTGTCCCCCAAAGTCAGCTGGGAAACCAACACTTGCAGGAGTGAGTGAATCTCCCGTGCCCCCCACAGCTATCATTGGGTCCTCCTGTAGACCTCCACGACATAAGAGGACATGCGCAAGAGTTACATCTTAAGTGGTCACACAATGGCTGGAGAGGAGCAACAGGAACCTGGCAGGCTAGAAGTATACGGCAGCAAAAGGCAGAATGACGAAGGACAGCTCTGACCGGTCAGTGCTAAAGGAGGGCACCCTGAAGAGTTGGTTGTGGCCAGCTCAGTGGATTGCTGTAGGAAAGTCCTGGATTCTTTCTTGGATACACAGAATATAACTGGATATAACATTTATAGGGAAAGTTGATCCAGGGAATATCCGATTGCCTCTCGGGGGATCAGGAAGGAATTGTTTTCCCAGCAGGAGCAAATTGGATCGTGCTTTGCTGGGTTTTTATTTGCCTTCCTCTGGATCAACTGTGGGTGTAGGATTATAACTTTTTTTTTTTTAATGGTTGAACTAGATGGACTTTGGTCTTTTTTCAGCCAGACTAACTATATAGCTATATGTGTACAGGATGCATAGAGAAAAATGTATGTGTCCTTGTGTTGAGCTAGTATTAATCAATGCAAATCAATGGACCTGGTGTGAACAAGTTCTATGCAACGAGTGAGTGTGGGGTGTCACGGCTCCACCCCCAGGGCACAGTGACCTGCACCCATACTATGAGGAGTCAGAAAGAGGTGTTAACATCACTCAGGGCCACCGGGAGAAAGAAGACCCAATGCATCATGAAAAAAAGGGGCCACAGGAAGAGGTAGCCTGAAGTTGGGTTCTAAGAGAACGTTGAGTGCATTGTGCGCTTACAACTTCCATTTCACATCACCCAAGCTTGCGGGAAACACCTTTCCAATCACCAGACTGGGAACCAGTTTATAAAACATAAGCAAACACTTTTCTCCTGCGCTGGGAATGGACTCAGCAGAAACAATGTGAAGGTTCTGGAAAATGCACTGCTTGCTTCCCTCAACAGACCGGCCCTGAGGGCTCTGAGGAAGAGGCTGAGTCCTCGAAACGTGTCAGCAAAGTTGGTCAACCAGGGTTCCCTCGTATGCTATTTGGATTGAACATCTTGTTCATTGTGATATGCCTGTGTTTTATATGTCCATTGTGAGTATGATACTTACCTTTTTCTCTCAATAAATATTTTTAAATGATAATGCACTAAGCCGGTGCGCCCTCTTTTTGTTATTTTTTCATTTGCATTTATAAAACATAAGCACCTTTGCTTGCAAAATGCATAACGTTTGTACTATTACAGAACCATAAACCAGTTCCCAAATTTTATCATGTTTAAAGTGACACCAAAGATATCCTTTCTCCCCAAAAATAGCCCATACACTTCCACTACTTAACGGCCAAATAATCGATTTTCATGAAATTGTTTCTTCTGTTTGAACTAGCAGTGCACATTAGTTATGATCCTGTGCTCTGCTCTATGCATACTACATAGCCCCTAGCCTCCAACCCCCATAGCCCCTAGCCCTCATAGCCCCTAGCCTCCAACCCCCATAGCCCTCATAGCCCCTAGCCTCCAACCCCCATAGCCCCTAGCCCTCATAGCCCCTAGCCTCCAACCCCCAGAGCCCCTAGCCCCTAGCCTCCAACCCCCAGAGCCCCTAGCCCTCATAGCCCCTAGCCTCCAACCCCCATAGCCCCTAGCCCTCATAGCCCCTAGTCTCCAACCCCCATAGCCTCCAACCCCCATAGCCCCTAGCCTCCAACCCCCATAGCCCCTAGCCCTCATAGCCCCTAGCCTCCAACCCCCATAGCCCCTAGCCCTCATAGCACCTAGCCTCCAACCCCCATAGCCCCTAGCCCTCATAGCCCCTAGCCTCCAACCCCCATAGCCCCTAGCCCTCATAGCCCTAGCCTCCAACCCCCATAGCCCCTAGCCCTCATAACCAATCTCAGGAGTGAGCAAGAGAAGATGGCTATGTTCCTACACACAGCAAGACCATGGAGAACGAACGTAGCCACCCTCTAACAGGAAGTCAGAGAACAGCAGAAAAAAAAAATGAATTTGGAGATTTGGAGGAGCCAATAGAAGAGACTTTTCCTGAGTTAGGAATACAAACTTAAAACTACATACAGTACATTTTTTTTTCTTAACTAAAGTTTAGTTTCACTTTAATGTTTTGAATGTAAATCCGATTATCCATATTCTAAAAGAGTTCTGAAAGGAATAAAACCGTGCAAAGCCGCTCCCGCCTAATGACTTGCATCTCTGTACAACCTTTACAAAGAAGCGATTTTGTGCTACAAAAGAATCCGTCTGCAACTAGGAAAATACTTTTAATGGCTTCCATTGTCTTTTTGTATCTCTTTCCGATGTGCCGGGGAGGATTTGTCTGCTGGGGATACAACTCGGCTCCGCTGCATTTACAATGAAGGAAAGGGTTAAACCTGACGATGGAAGTGTCTGGAACACGGCGGTGGATTATTGTATGAACACAAATTTGGAGAGCGTGGCGTGTATGAATCCTCATCTCTCTTTCATTGAAGGACCGCCGACTGTTCTGACATTTCACTATCTAGGACAGAGGAGCCGCCATGCCTGCAACCTGACTTTAGCCTTACAGAAGAAAGAGTGCTGCTTGGTAAAGGGCCTGACCACCTAAAATAACATGGATTATCCCCTTACAATGACACCTGAAAGTGGGTGGGATATATTAGGCAGCAAGTGAACATGCAGAAAAAATGGACAAGTGTAAGAATTTGAAGGACTTGACAAGAGCCAAATTGTAATGGCTGGATGACTGGGTCAGAGCAAGCCCAAAACTGCAGCTCTTGTGGGATGTTCCCGGTCTGCAGTGGTCAGAACCAACTAAAAGTGGTCCAAGGAAGGAAAACTGGAGAACCAGTGACAGGGTCATGGGTGGTCAAGGCTCACTGATGCATACGGGGAGCAAAGGCTGACCCATGTAAGTCCTATCCAATAGAAGAGAGCAAGAGAGAGGGTGGGGAGAGAGAGGAGTGAGAGAAAGAAGGGGGGGTAAGAGGAATTGAGAGAGGGGGGGTGAGGGGGATTGAGAGAGAGGGGGGGGGGTGTGAGGTGAGGGGTGGGGTGAGAGGTGAGGGGTGAGATGAGAGGTGAGGGGTGAGAGAGAGGTGAGGGGTGAGAGAGAGGTGAGGGGTGAGAGAGAGGTGAGGGGTGAGAGAGAGGTGAGGGGTGAGAGAGAGGTGAGGGGTGAGAGAGAGGTGAGGGGTGAGAGAGGGGTGAAAGAAATAGGGAAGTGAGGGGGGGATGAGAGAGAAATGGGGGGGGGTGAGAGAAATGGGGGGATGAGAGAAATGGGGGGATGAGAGAAATGGGGGGGGAATGAGAAAGATGGGGCTTTAAAGAGATAGGGGGGGGTTGAGAGAGATGGGGGGGGTTGAGAGAGATGGGGGGGGGTTGAGAGAGATGGGGGGGGGGTTGAGAGAGATGGGGGGTTAGGGAGATCTGGAGGGCACTGGAACTGACCTGAATGGGTTGTTGGAACCAGGATCTTGATAGGATGTCCGTGGCCATGCAGGGAAGATGTTGTGGGTCAGGTGCCGGCAATTACATGCATTAGGCAACGCCTGGTTGGATGCCTTCCCTGCACCAGCATCCAGTGATGTCATGGGATCTGTCTGGATAGGAATGGTCGCAGGGAAGATGTTGTGGGTGCCGGCAATCGCAGCGGGCAGCCCGGCAACAGGCCTGGATAGATGGCTGCCTGCAACACCGGGCACCCAGCTACCCTGACATCACAACAGCTCAGCTGCACCCAGAAGGGGAGGATCCAGTGCAGCTGCACCACCCAGAGTTGCACTGTCACTTCTAAGTGCAGAGGCCAGGCTTCTGCATTTAGAAGTGACAGCAGCCAATGAGAGCCTGAGGAAGACATAGGGCTAGCACTGGAAGTGGCTGAACTTTGATCTGCTACTTTCCAGCAGGAAAAAAGGCCCTGCGGCCCGTCGCTGCCCTCAGGATGGTGTTACCCCTCTGGCAGCTGTTACACGGGTGTGGTCTGCACCCCCCGCACCCCCATAGCGATGCCACCGCTGGTCACATTTCGGGGAGAGAGAGCGTGTGTCCTGGCCATGCCAGATGGAATTACTTTAATATTCTGAGTACGTATAATCTGACTCATGAACGGCTAACTAACATAATTGGCAATTAAAAAAAAACATAACTCCATATCCCAAGATTCTTGATGTGTCAGAACTGTCACTTTTGATGGCGGTGTACTTATCATCAGGGACCAATCATGTTTAATTAAAGTTTTAGTACTTAAGCACTCCGATCCTAGAAGCAGCTCCAACCTGGATTCATCAGACTCCTCCCATCTGGGTCAGCACAAACCCTCTTATTAAAGTACACTACTGAGCAAAAGTTTTAGGCAGGAATGAAAAAATGCTGTAAATAAAGAATGCTTTCAGAAATAGAAGTGTTAATAGTATATCAATTAACAAAATGGAAAGAAAATGAACAGAAGAGAAATCCAAATCAATATTTGTTGTGACCAACCTTGGCCTCCCTATAGCTACACTTGCACACAGATCTTGAAGGAACTCGGTAGGTAGGTTGTTCAAAACATCTTGGAGAACTAACCCCAGATCTTCTGTGGATGTCGGCTGCTTCAAATCCTTGTGTCTCTTCATGTAAACTCAGACAGACTCCATGATGGTGAGATCAGGGCTCTGTGGGGGCCAAACCATCACTTCCAGGACTCCTTGTTCTTCTTTACACCCAAGATGGTTCTTAATGACATTGGTTGTACGTTTGGGGTTGTTGTCCTGCTGCAGAATACATTTGGGGCCAATCGCACACCTCCCTGATGGTTTGGCATGATGGATAAGTATCTACCTGTATTCCTCAGCATTGAGGACACCACTGATCCTGACCAAATCTTCAACTCCATTTGCAGAAATGGAGCCCCAAATTTGCAAGGGACCCTCCACCATGCTTAATGTTGCCTGAAGACACTCATTATTGTACCGCCAACAAACTACCGTCTGCTACAGCCAAATATTTCATATTTTGACTCATTGGTCAAGAGCACCTACTGCTATTTGTCTGCACCCCAGTTCCTAAGTTTTTCTCCATAGTTGAGTCGCTTAGCCTTGTTTCCATGTTGGAGGTGTGGCTTTCTGGATGTAATTCTCCCATGAAGACCACTTCTGGCCACATTTCTCCAGACAGTAGAGGAGTGTACCTGGGTCCTACTGGTTTCCACCAGTTCCGTGCTGATGGCACTGCTGGACATCTAACAACGTGGAGGGAAAAAAGCATGATGTGTCTTTCATTTGCTGCATTAAGTTTCCTTGACTGACAACTGCGTCTACGATCCTGAGCAATGCCAAGTTTCATTGCGCTTCTTCAAAAGAACTTGAACAGCACATCTTGAAACCCCATCCCATGCTTTGAAATCTTGCTGAGACCTTGCTGATGCAGCACAACTACCTTGTGTCTTGTTGCTGTGCTCAGTCTTGCCATGGTGTATGACCTGTGACATGAAACGGTCTTCCACAACCTCACCTTTGCAGCAGAGTTTGGCTGTTCCTCACCCAGTTTTGAGCCTTACACAGCTGTTTCTGTTTCAGTTTATGACTGTTTCCACCTCCATATTAAATTGATGATCATTAGCACCTGCTTGGCAAAATCGGTTAATCACATATCTGACTGTAATCCTACAAAATCCCTGACTTTGTACAAGTGTACAAAGTGTGAACGTGTAAGAAGTGATTCTGGTATGAAGCCAAAGGGTATTCACTCCAAATATGGATTCGACTGACTTTTCTGTTCACTCACTTTGCAATTTGTAAATTGATAAAATAATCAATCATAATGTATTTTTTTTAAGCATTCTTATTTTACAGCATTTCTTCACATCTGCCTGAACTTTTGCACAGTTTTGTACATCTAACGCTTAAAACTTTATAAAATTTTGGAAAGAGCCAAGCCAATCAGTGTTTTGTGGCATCCGCGTCTCATTCAGTCAGTGTTTTGTGGCATCTGTGTCTCATTCAGTGTTTTGTGGCATCTGTGTCTCATTCAGTGTTTTGTGGCATCTGTGTCTCATTCAGTCAGTGTTTTGTGGCATCTGCATTTCTTTCAATCAGTGTTTTGTGGCATCTGCGTCTCTTTCAGTCAGTGTTCTGTGGCATCTGCGTCTCTTTCAGTCAGTGTTCTGTGGCATCTGTGTCTCAGTCAGTGTTCTGTGGCATCTGTGTCTCAGTCAGTGTTCTGTGGCATCTGTGTCTCATTCAGTCAGTGTTTTGTGGCATCTGCGTCTCATTCAGTCAGTGTTTTGTGGCATCTGCATTTCTTTCAATCAGTGTTTTGTGGCATCTGCGTCTCTTTCAGTCAGTGTTCTGTGGCATCTGCGTCTCAGTCAGTGTTCTGTGGCATCTGCGTCTCATTAGGGAGATTTCCCTCACTTTCATGTACTGAAGACTTAACAGGAAGTAAGAGGATATCTTTCCAACCTGAAGGGATTTGCTTCATAGACTAGCGTCCCCATTGGAAGATTGACCCTTACCACCCATCCTGGTAAATAATATTCTAGACTTGCATGCTCAAGCAACTGATCAGCAGATTGCACAGCTAAAGTTGGTAGCACACACCAGGGAGGAGCATGCATGTCTAAAGGGGTGGGGGGCATGGGGGATTTGTTCTTTTTTAGAACTTTCATAAAAGAAGATCTGTTCCAGGGTATTATGTGTATAGAAGCCTTTGGGACCCTCCCTCTCCAAACTACCATAAAATACCATCAGACAGACCCAGTGATGACATTATTGGGTCTCAAAATAGGCATTTCCAGTAAAAAAAATTACTTTATTGAAAATTTTTTTTTTGCATGTTGACTGGGAAAAGGGAAAAAGGGAAGGCGTTATATGTGTTCTCTTTTTGATATATGTAAATATCTTTTTATACATTGAATCTACAGTTGAGCAGAGAGATTGAAGAAGTTATTAAACACTGACTGCCAATCCAGTCTGGTCATCAATGACCTCCAGTCACTACAGGTAAATGGGACCGTGGGCTATAGTGCATGGCAGAGTACAAAACCTTAATGTGTTACTAAACCCAGGAACCTGCATTCACTATATCCGCTCTCCCCGGACCCCGCATTCCCTATATCCGCTCTCCCCGGACCCCGCATTCCCTATATCCGCTCTCCCCGGACCCCGCATTCCCTATATCCGCTCTCCCCGGACCCCGCATTCCCTATATCCGCTCTCCCCGGACCCCGCATTCCCTATATCCGCTCTCCCCGGACCCCGCATTCACTATATCCGCTCTCCCCGGACCCCGCATTCACTATATCCGCTCTCCCCGGACCCCGCATTCACTATATCCGCTCTCCCCGGACCCCGCATTCACTATATCCGCTCTCCCCGGACCCCGCATTCACTATATCCGCTCTCCCCGGACCCCGCATTCACTATATCCGCTCTCCCCGGACCACGCATTCACTATATCCGCTCTCCCCGGACCCCGCATTCCCTATATCCGCTCTCCCCGGACCCCGCATTCACTATATCCCCTCTCCCCGGACCCCGCATTCACTATATCCGCTCTCCCCAGACCCCGCATTCACTATATCTGCTCTCCCCGGACCCTGCATTTACTATATCTGCTCTCCCCGGACCCCGCATTCACTATATCCGCTTTTCCCCGGACCCTGCATTCACTATATCTGGTCTCCCACAGTACACAGAACATGGAAATGCAATTATTTTAGTAAATATAAACTGCTAAATACCTTTTCTCATGAGCAGTTAGAGCAATCTTGTGACTTCTATCAGTGTCTAGCCGAGCACTGGTTAAAGCTTGTAGGAGGAGGAGTTTTCATTCTCCCCTGATAGTCCTATGAGGCTGAATAACCCCTGACACTCTGAACAGTGCTGATTGGCCTTGTGCTGATCAAAAAGCACCCTCTCCAGCAATACACACCAAACTGAGCATGTACAGCTTGCTCCCAAGGCTCTGTTCTATCAGCAGATGAATTGGGGACAGTAAAAGGAGGATTAAAGGCGACAGGATCAAAACGCCCATTTACACAATGTGTAAGATTAACCCCTTAGGTCCCACAGTGAGTATAACCAGCACGCTTTACTGCATCTACAGACTGATTGTACTGTTGTGGGTTTAGTAACACTTTAATGGACCTTCAGAGAACCCAGTACTGTCTCCCCGGCCCAGCAGTCTCCATACGACTAACTGCACACCACACTCTCTAAATCCTTTTCCGTTCTATTTAAAACAAAGGCGCACCAGCCATCCCCTCCGATACGACCCGTTCCGATAGGGTCACACGATAATCTGTCCTGATCCGCTCTTTAGCTCTCTGATTAAAATCATCTCCGCTTCGTTGAGGAACTCTGGTAAAGAATTTTCATCAAGCATCCTGATCATACAAGAACCCCGAGACCGAATGTCAGAGGAAACCACGAATAATGCCGCACCTACCTTCATCCATACAATAAAGGACATGAGAAGAACTACAATATTCACCACTTCATGTCCGGACACTGTTACCTCCTTCCACCCCGGGCACTGTCACCCCCTTCCGGTCCGGGCGCTGTCACCCCCTTCCGGTCCGGGCGCTGTCACCCCCTTCCGGTCCGGGCGCTTTCCCCCCCTTCCGGTCCGGACGCTTTCCCCCCCTTCCGGTCCGGACGCTTTCCCCCCCTTCCGGTCCGGACGCTTTCCCCCCCTTCCGGTCCGGACGCTTTCCCCCCCTTCCGGTCCGGACGCTTTCCCCCCCTTCCGGTCCGGACGCTTTCACCCCCTTCCGGTCCGGACGCTTTCCCCCCCTTCCGGTCCGGACGCTTTCCCCCCCTTCCGGTCCGGACGCTTTCACCCCCTTCCGGTCCGGACGCTTTCCCCCCCTTCCGGTCCGGACGCTTTCACCCCCTTCCGGTCCGGACGCTTTCCCCCCCTTCCGGTCCGGACGCTTTCACCCCCTTCCGGTCCGGACGCTTTCCCCCCCTTCCGGTCCGGACGCTTTCCCCCCCTTCCGGTCCGGACGCTTTCCCCCCCTTCCGGTCCGGACGCTTTCCCCCCCTTCCGGTCCGGACGCCTTTCCCCCCCTTCCGGTCCGGACGCCTTCCCCCCCTTCCGGTCCGGACGCTTTCCCCCCCTTCAGGTCCGGACGCTTTCCCCCCCTTCCGGTCCGGGCGCTCCCCCCCCCCCCTTCCGGTCCGGACGCTCCCCCCCCCCTTCCGGTCCGGACTCTGTCTCCCCCCTTCCAACCCGGACACTGTCTCCCCCCTTCCAGTCTGGACACTTTTACCCCCTTCCACCCCGGACACTGTCTCCCCCCTTCCAGTCTGGACACTTTCCCCCCCTTCCACCCCGGGCACTGGCACCCCCTTGCAGTCCGGGCACTGGCACCCCCTTGCAGTCCGGGCACTGGCACCCCCTTGCAGTCCGGGCACTGGCACCCCCTTGCAGTCCGGGCACTGGCACCCCCTTGCAGTCCGGGCACTGGCACCCCCTTGCAGTCCGGACACTTCCCCCCCCTTCCAGTCCGGACACTTTCCCCCCCTTCCAGTCCGGACACTTTCCCCCCCTTCCTGTCCGGACACTGTCACCCCCTTCCTGTCCGGACACTGTCACCCCCTTCCTGTCCAGGCCAATTTTCAGCTGTCAGCGCTATCACACTTTGAATGACAATTGCGCGGTTATGCAACACTGTACCCATATGAAATTTTTTTGCATATTTTTGAGACATATAAAACTTTATTTTGGTGGTATTTATTCACCACTGGGATTTTTATTTTTTTGCTGTATGAAAAAGTCCAAAAAGTTTTTTTAAAAGTGTTTTCTTATAAAATTTTGCAAATAAATAATCTTTCTTCATAAATCTTGGCCAAAATATATTATATTTTTAGTAAGAAAAAAAAAAAAAACTCAAATTAGTTTACAACCAAAAATTATAATTTTTCAAAAACATTTCTTTACATTTGTATTTTATTTTTTTATATTATTTATGGTTTTGTTTTTATAACATACTGTCACCCTTGTAGGGGGTGATGAAGATTTTTTTTTTTCTTTTTTACACTGATTGCTTTTACAGCGTTTATGGGTGTAAAAACAATTTCTCCTCTCTGGCTGCATTCCTGCAGCCATTGAGAAATACTGTGTGAGCTGTGATTGGTCACAGCTTGTCACATGGTACAAGGCTGTTGTGAATAGCCCTGTACCATGTGATCTCTTTGATCATTCACAGATTTCACATGTAGTAAGCAATGATGTCAGGAAGTGACATCTTGCTTACTACTATTCATGTGATCACTGATTGGCCAATCAGTGATCACATGATCGGGACCTCACACAGAGGTCCAATACAGCAATCGGTGTTCCGGATCGCGGTGCCGCGCACTCCCAGGGAGCGCACTAAGGCTGAAAATGCGGGCGCCGTTTATGAATGGCAACCCGCTCCTGCATTGCTACCGTCCGGCCATTTGTGTACATGGGCCGGAGGGAAGTGGTTAAAGTGTACGCCCAATCAAATCTTTTTTTCTAGTATTGATACAGTAGAGAAGGAAAAGAACTCAACGTTTCAAAAGTTTTTATTGCTACCTGGGACTCCTTAAGTCCTCATGAACACGGGACATTTTGAGAACGCTGGTAACGTTAGATGTGTAAAGTCACATTAAAAACGTGAGTTTTTCAGGTTTTCTTAGAGTTTTTTCCCACATTTTTCCGCTTTTGCTAGCATTTTTTTGACCCAAAAAAAGTAATTTTTTTGGGTCAAAAAAAGTCCAAAAACGCTGGTTTGCGTTTTACCGCATTAAAGTGTTTTTACAGCTGAAAAAACTCCTCTAGAAACCCAATAGTGGGGGTTTTTTTCCCAGCCAAAAAACATTGTTTACAGCCTGTATGTGTATGGACACATAGGAGAACATGCTGGGGAGTTTATGGGCTGTAGAAAACAAAAGTCAAACGCCAAAAACAGCCGCTGTAAAAACGTCCAGTGTGCATGAAGGCTAAGGGCTCATGTACACGGGGCGTTTGGAAAACTCTTCTGAACGATGGAAACTGACTGCTGGAAAACGTAGGTTAAAAAACATCAGTTTAGCCGCGTTTGCATACGGCGCTTATGCACGTTTATACGCATTTTTAAAAGATAACTTCAGGAGACCTTCCCAAATGCCCAGAATGCACTGAAAAACAGTAATTAATTAACTAGATCAGACATTTTGAGAGGAATAGAGAGAGTAGAAGCAGAGAGAGCAGTATGTGTTGAGATGACCTGTCTTTTCTGGTTGTAGTCACTATTGATCCCATGAGCATAATGCGGCGCGTTCTACCATTGTTTCCTTCACGCCAAACCTGGAACTGACTGCGCTGGTGTACCGGGTCTATTGGAATACATGGAGAACGCTTTGCATGCATTTCTGATGATGAAAAAAGGTTCCGGACAGCATCTGGATATGGAACAGTTAAAAACGCTTCTAAACACAAACGCTTATAAACGTGGTTAACCGCGTTTACAAGCGTTTGAAATGCCGGTAAATTCTACTCCTGAACACAAGTTTGTGGAGTTAAAAAAAAAACGAATGTAAACTCAACTGCCTGTAAAGGACGAGGTGTACATGGACACATAGGAGAACATTAGGGAGGGTTCAGGGGCTGCTGAAAAAAAGACTCAACAGCTCCTGAACGTCCATTTAGGAGTTGCAGTGTACATGAGCCCTTAACCTCTTCACGCCGGCCGAACGCAAATGTGCGGCCTTCCGGCGTTTGGGTCTAGACGTCGAGCGGCCGCACATTTGCGTTCTATTAAAAAAGAACATATGTGCTGAGAGCACGCGCCCTACACGCTTCCCAGCACACGTCTGGTACTCACAGAAAGGTCCTGATCTCCTCTTTCGATCGGGACCTTTCCCGATCATGTGACCGCCATGACGGCATGTCACATGACTCTAAACCCCGCCTCACAGCTTCTGAAACCCTTAAAGGGCTGGGAGGCGCCGGTGTGAAGGGGTTAAAGAGACGATGCTTCACTTCCTGTCTTGCAGACAACCTTTTCACCAGAGAAGAAGGAAAAATCTGTAACTGGCCCAAATACAAGCAATGGGCTGCCTTTTGGGAGGACTCATGCAAATATCCCTTGATGGGTGGGTGTCAGCCTGAAGAAGTAGCCAAGGCTAGGAGGGTTGCATTTCCATGCAGACTGCCTTAAGAATTTCCCACGTGTGATGCTGAGCCTCCGTAAATGGCAAGAAGTGATACCCATGAAAGAAAGGGGCAGGCTGGGGAGGAAAGAGCTAGATGATCCTAGATGTCCTCCAATCAGGAAAGGAGGCGGGCTCTACTCACTAGAAGATGCAGTTTCTAATGCACACTGTGAAAGAGTAAGTCATTTCAGTACAGGAGAGGACCCTTTACAACTGGACAAGACTGGACTGAAGGACGGAGCTCAGATTTAACCATTCTTTACTGATCGAAAATGAAAACAAAAAAAAAAATGTTTTGGTTTTACATACTGTATTTTGCAGAAAAATAGTTTTTGTGAAGAGGGAAAAGATAAAATACCAAAACTGGAAAAAAAAAAAATTAAAAGTACATAGTAAAAAAAAATCTCTTACCTGGGGGACCTTGAAGCTTGGCTTTTTTAACTGCAAAAAAATAATAAAACACATATAAGTAAATCACATAGTAATACATTGTGCAAACAAACGTACAGCAGGCTTGACTGAACATCCGAAATGAAATGTGCTAGAGGCGCTTATAGGACCAGACTTGAAGGACACATCTTGATGGGTGGAGAGTGACCAAGGAGGGTCCGCAGAAGGATTCATCTACTCCATGTAGCATTGACATGATGATGTCAGTGAGGGGATCCACAGAAGGATCCACTTATTCTGTCTAGTATTGACATGATGATGTCAGCGAGGGGATCCACAGAAGGATCCACCTATTCTATGCAGTGTTCGTGTGATGTTGTCAAGGAAGGAGATTCAAAGAAGGATCCACCTACTCTAGGCAGTGGTCATGAGATGATGTTAGGGAAGGAGATTCACAGAAGGATCCACCTACTCTATGCAGGGATGATGTGATGACATCAGCAAAGGAGATCCACAGAAGGATCCATCTACTCTATGCAGTGTTCATGTGATGTCAGTGAAGGAAATTCACTGAAGGATCCACCTACTCTAGGCAGTGGTCATCAGATGTCAGGGAAGGAGATTCAAAGAAGGATCCACCTACTCTAGGCAGTGGTCATCAGATGTCAGGGAAGGAGATTCAAAGAAGGATCCACCTACTCTAGGCAGTAGTCATCAGATGTAAGGGAAGGAGATTCAATGAAGGATCCACCTACTCTAGGCAGTAGTCATCAGATGTCAGGGAAGGAGATTCAAAGAAGGATCCACCTACTCTAGGCAGTGGTCATCAGATGTCAGGGAAGGAGATTCAAAGAAGGATCCACCTACTCTAGGCAGTAGTCATCAGAAGATGTCAGGGAAGGAGATTCAAAGAAGGATCCACCTACTTTAGGCAGTGGCCATGAGATGATGTCAGGGAAGGAGATTCACAGAAGGATCCACCTACTCTATTCAGGGATGACTTGATGACATCAGCAAAGGAGATTCACAGAAGGATCCCCCTACTCTATGCAGTGTTCACGTGATGTCAGGGAAGGAGATCCACAGAAGGATCCACCTATTCTACGTAGCACTGATATGATACAGTGTAAACATAACATCAGGGAAGGAGATTCACAGAACGATCCAGCAACTCCATGCAGTGTTGATGTGATGTCAGCGAGAAGCACCCTCCTCACTGACATCACGTCAGCACTGCATGGAGTAGGTAGATTCTTCTGCAGGTCTTGGTCTTTCGATACCCATCAAGCCCTGTGGTAAACCATCATGCTGCTGACCAGCAAAGTACAAGTATGCCACTGCCCACATATCAGCTGGTCTGCCATCATAGAGTCTTGGTCACACAACAGTCCCCATGATCACAGTCCTATGAATTAATAGTACGTGTAATACTGTGAGGCATGCCCAATGTCCAAGAGGAGTAGGGTGCCTCTTCTCTGTGGCCAAAGATAACAATTTGTAAGACTGCTGAGGACATCACAAGTAAATGTTCTGAAATCTCAGCTCTATTTGACTCATTTTAAACATTTTGGGACATTTTTGTTGAAAATGGGGGAGGCACCATCTTATCAAAAATTATGCTCATGCAGGATCTCACCTTTAAAACCATAGTCCACCTTTAACTAAAGTGTGATAATTGCACCCACATACATAAAACAAAAAATATATGCATTCAACAAAAGCTGGATGAAAGCTTTGTAAAGGCTTGCTGTGCACACTGCTCTTCTACAAGCTGAAGGCCATGTAGGCCTCCATAGTGGTATGGTGAAAAATCAAGAGATAAGAAAACAAGTGTGAGCAAGCCAAAGGATAATGAGAAAAAAAAAAAAAAAGAAAAAGGAGAGGTCAAATCTATTAATAGCAACAAAGGTTTCCTGGACCAGGAATGTGACCCCAAGCATATGATGTCAGCAACTATAATGGGCTCATACACAACCGGTCTTCCAGCTTGAGGTGAGAGCAGCAGCAGCCGGTCATAAAAAACAGAGTGTAGGACAAGGGTCACCATTCTACCAACACCAATGACTTCATTGTCAGACTCAGGAGTCACGGCAAAGGAACAGAGAACATTTTTCGGGAAGCCCTTGGTGTGACTTTTGCCATCATACTTTTTGCCCTGTTGAGCTTTAACCCCATGATACAGGACAGCTATAAACCCCTGTGCATTACCTAATTCAATTGGGGCATGGGGGGCACAAACCTGGCCAGGGGAACCCTACCTGTAACTATTACTAGATTGATATCTAAATGTTTTCTCTCTCTCCAATAACCCTTTTATGGTCTTATCACTTATATTCCACCATCACACTTTTATAAGGCTTCACATATATGGGCCTCACCTTGCAGAAGAGCAGTGTGCACGGAAAGTCTTTACAGCTTCTATCTTTTTCCGAAGGCTTGAAAAGCACCCTTGGTCCCCATAGTGGAGGACAGATCAGTGTATACGGAAAGTCTTTACAGCTTCTGTTTTTTGTCAAAGGCTTGAAAAGCACCCTTGGTGCCCATATTGGAGGACAGAGAAGTGCATGGCAAGTCTTTACAGCTTCTATATCTTTTGCCAAAGGCTTGAAATGCACCCTTGTTTCCCATATTGGAGGACAGAGCAGTGTGCACGGAAAGTCTCTACAGCTTCTATCTTTTGCTGAAGGCTTGAAAAGCATCCTTGGTCTCCATATTGGTCTCCATATTGGAAGACAGAGCAGTGTGCACGGAAAGTCTCTACAGCTTCTATCTTTTGCTGAAGGCTTGAAAAGCATCCTTAGTCCCCATATTGGAGGACAGAGCAGTGTGCACGGCAATATTTACAGCTTCTATCTTTTGCCGAAGGCTTGAAAAGCACCCTTGGTCCCCATAATGGAGGACCATCCTTCATTATGGGGAACAAGGGTGCTTTTCAAGCCTTCGGCAAATGATAGAAGCTGTAAAGCACCCTTGTTTCCCATATTGGAGGACAGAGCAGTGTGCACGGAAAGTCTCTACAGCTTCTATCTTTTGCCGAAGGCTTGAAAAGCATCCTTGGTCTCCATATTGGAAGACAGAGCAGTGTGCAGGGCAAGTCTTTACAGCTTCTATCTTTTGCCAAAGGCTTGAAAAGCACCCTTGGTCCCCATATTGGAGGACAGAGCAGTATGCACAGAAAGTATCTACAGCTCCTATCTTTTGCCGAAGGCTTGAAAAGCACCCTTGGTCCCCATAATGGAGGACCATCCTTCATTATGGGGAACAAGGGTGCTTTTCAAGCCTTCGGCAAATGATAGAAGCTGTAAAACACCCTTGTTTCCCATATTGGAGGACAGAGCAGTGTGCACGGAAAGTCTCTACAGCTTCTATCTTTTGCTGAAGGCTTGAAAAGCATCCTTAGTCCCCATATTGGAGGACAGAGCAGTGTGCACGGCAAGTCTTTACAGCTTCTATCTTTTGCCGAAGGCTTGAAAAGCACCCTTGGTCCCCATAATGGAGGACCATCCTTCAATATGGGGAACAAGGGTGCTTTTCAAGCCTTTGGCAAAAGATAGAAGCTGTAAAGACTTGCCATGCACAGTGCTCTTCTACATGGTGAGGCTGAACCCCACATTACTGAAGTGACCTAACAGAAGGAACCAGAGAGTGGGTGAGGACACATATCAGACATTGCCAGAAGTGTCGAATGCTAAAGAGTCTGATGGAGCCTGTAGCACTTCAACAGTTTAGAGAAACAGGCAAGTATACTATTTCTGAAAGAAAAAGTCAAGTGATGCTAAAGTGTTACTAAACCCAGGACCTGCATTCACAAAATCTAGACTCTCACAATGTACAGAACATGGAAATGCAATTATTGTGGTAAATATAAACTGCTAAATACCTTTTCTCATCAACAGTATACAGCAGTCTTGTGATTTCTAGCAGTGTCCGGGTGAGTACAGGTTAAAGTTTGTAGGAGGAGTTTTTATTCTCCCCGATTGCCCTATGAGGCTGCATAACCCCTGACCCTCTGTCTGGACAGCGCTAATTGGCCCTGTGCTGATCACATGCACTCTCCCAAGCAAAAAAAAAAAGAACTCTAGCAATACACACCAAACTGAGCATGTGCAGTTTGCCCCCAAGGCTCTGTTCTATCAGCAGATAGACTGGGGACAGTAGAAGAAGGGGAGGATCAGAGAAGACAGGATCAAAAAGCCTTTTTTACACAATACAGAGGAATAACCCCTTAGGTCCCACAGTGAGTATAACAAGCACGCTTTACTGCATCTACAGACTGATTTTACTGTTGTGGGCTTAGTAACACTTTAACATTTTGTTAGTAGAGTGCATTTTTCATCATGAATTTTTACACGTACAAGTAAACATGCATTCTTGTAAGATGAATGCTAAAATGCAGCTTTCATCTCCTGCTTGGGTCAACGTCCATTAGACTCTGCGGTGGATGGGTTCTGGACCATATGCTGCTTACAAACTGCTTACAGGACTTTTTTTTTTTGGGGGGGGGGGGGAGGAGTACAGAATTACCGAATATAAGGTCGAATTTCATCACAGATTCACCAGTCCGCTTACATTGATCTAGCTTGGACCGATGTAAATATGCATATTTCATACTTGTGGGATCGCTGTGATAGCTGGTCATCAATGTAGTAGTCAACGCTACTACAGTAAATTGGTCCTATCTTTGAGGTCCTGTGCCAAGCAGTTGCCCTGCTGCATAGTGACCACACGGGTGTGTCCACTTGACCGCCCCTTGCTTTTATTCTCAATGAAGGCTCTCTCTGAATTGACATGACCAAAGATGTCATGATTCCCAACTCGTCCAATTCGAGGACACCTTTCATTCATCAAGAAAAATGCAAAGTGTTCTGTGAATGGTGCCTGTCCCAAGGGGGCAACCTCCTACTATGCTGCAGGACAGCTGGCATGGGACCCGGAGGGATCCCACAGGTATGGAATATGCATACTTACATTGATCCAAGTTAGATCGGTGTAGCCATGTGATAAAATCTATACCTGGAGTTACCTTTAAGGCACTGCAATACAATGTGCTCGAGACAGGTACCCAAGTCCATGGCAATGTCCCTGGATTCAGACCTCCATGGGCTTACATTTGGTGCCCAGTTGACACATCTGGACCTGGCTCCTCATCTTCAAGGCTTAAGCTGGACTTCCTGTCTTTTGATATAGTCTTTTATTCACTACCTTCGTAATCTTCTATTTCAGGGTTTCTCAACCAGAGTTCCATGGAGCCCTAGGATTCCTCAAGATGTTGCTAGGGGTTTATGGAGCAATGAGTAATTTTTGCCTCTCAGGTAAGTTCCCACTGAAACCATTGACCATTTTAGCGATCTGCAATGAAGGGGTGAGGGATTCTTCCCCATGGCCACAAGAGTATGAAGCATGCTTCCCACTTACCATCGTACTAACGTACCATGAGTTGTAGATACGGTCGTTTTTTTTGCAGGGGTTCCCTGAGACCGGAAAATTATTTCAAGGGTTCTTTTGTGTCGAAAAGGTTGAGAAAAGCTGCTCTATTTTGACAATGAAGTGTCATATTTAAGAGGTGGTATCAGA
>NW_028319190.1:385000-392500 GCF_062004578.1 Staurois parvus | reverse complement strand
TCCCACCGACCCCCAATGTAAGGGGGCATTCTTCCCACCGACCCCCAATGTAAGGGGGCATTCTTCCCACCGACCCCCAATGTAAAGGGGCATTCTTCCCACTGACCCCCAATGTAAGGGGGCATTCTTCCCACTGACCACCATTGTAAGGGGACATTCTTCCCACTGACACCAATGTAATGGACATTCTTCCCACTGACCCCCAATGTAAGGGATATTCTTCCCACTGACCCCCAATGTAAGGGATATTCTTCCCACTGACCCCCAATGTAAGGGATATTCTTCCCACTGACCCCCAATGTAAGGGACATTCTTCCCACTGACCACCAATGTAAGGGACATTCTTCCCACTGACCACCAATGTAAGGGACATTCTTCCCACTGACCACCAATGTAAGGGACATTCTTCCCACTGACCACCAATGTAAGGGACATTCTTCCCACTGATCACCAATGTAATGGACATTCTTCCCACTGACCCCCAATGTAAGGGAAATTCTTCCCACTGACCACCAATGTAAGGGACATTCTTCCCACTGACCACCAATGTAAGGAGTATTCTTCCCACTGACCACCAATGTAAGGAGTATTCTTCCCACTGACCACCAATGTAAGGAGTATTCTTCCCACTGACCACCAATGTACGGAGCATTCTTCCCACTGAGCACCAAATGTAAGGGACATTCTTCCCACTGACCACCAATGTAAGGAGCATTCTTCCCACTGACCTCCAATGTAAGGAGCATTCTTGCCACTGATCACCAATGTAAGGGACATTCTTCCCACTGATCACCAATGTAAGGGACATTCTTCCCACTGACCACCAATGTAAGGGACATTCTTCCCACTGATCACCAATGTAAGGGGCATTCTTCCCACTGATCACCAATGTAAGGGGCATTCTTCCCACTGACCACCAATGTAAGGGACATTCTTCCCACTGATCACCAATGTAAGGGACATTCTTCCCACTGAGCACCAAATGTAAGGGGCATTCTTTCCACTGACCACCAATGTAAGGAGCATTCTTGCCACTGATCACCAATGTAAGGAGCATTCTTGCCACTGAGCACCAAATGTAAGGGGCATTCTTTCCACTGACCACCAATGTAAGGAGCATTCTTGCCACTGATCACCAATGTAAGGGACATTCTTCCCACTGATCACCAATGTAAGGGACATTCTTCCCACTGACCACCAATGTAAGGGACATTCTTCCCACTGATCACCAATGTAAGGGGCATTCTTCCCACTGACCACCAATGTAAGGGACATTCTTCCCACTGACCACCAATGTAAGGAACATTCTTCCCACTGACCACCAATGTAAGGAACATTCTTCCCACTGACCACCAATGTAAGGGACATTCTTCCCACTGACCACCAATGTAAGGTACATTCGTCCCACTGATCACCAATGTAAGGGACATTCTTCCCACTGATCACCAATGTAAGGGGCATTCTTCCCACTGATCACCAATGTAAGGGACATTCTTCCCACTGATCACCAATGTAAGGGACATTCGTCCCACTGACCACCAATGTAAGGAGTGCTCTCAGCACAGAAACATTGGCCGCCAATGGACACACATGGCATGTGAGTGTCAAAGCTCACTCTCCTTTCCACTGCACATATGTTACATGGGCGGCAAGAGGTTAAAATTTCTAGATGTTCTCCATCACACAGCAGATTTTCAGAGCATGCGTTCAGGTTCACTTTAACCGCATCATCAGCATTTACAGAAAGCCTTTGGTTGAGTCTATTCTCAGCATGTCCTAAACTTTCCCTGACAATAGTGCTTGGCACATGAATATTTTCTCGGCCACCCAAGTTCCTTGCCTTGAGCTTGCCTTGCGTAATATAAACGCGCAACAAGATTTGATATCACAAGACTGGAAGGCAGCACAGATGTGCGTCACAGCTCATAAAAATAACCAATTTCCCCCAACCGACACCTTCCCAGGATTTCCCCGACAGAGCAGACACAAATATGAACACAGAGGAAGGAACCTCTAACAAGCTCCCTGATCATATGAGACCATCCTGAGAAAGTGCTAATGACATCAACACATCTAAGAAGACCTGTCAATGACACCAATAATAACTGCACCAAGGGCTGAAGATGAAGGAAACATTTAAGAAGAAGAATTCCTTCACACACCCAACTCAAGAGCCATTATCTGATCATATGAGGCCTGTACTGAAATGACTGCAAAAGTGGACAAATTATTTTTTATTAACTTACGCAGGTTGTACAAATTTCATGTGTTGGTAGAGTAACTCTTCCTCTCGGTCATTGTAGACAAAAGATGGATTCCAAGCAGAAGCAATGTGCTGCCATTGAGTTCTTTACCTAGGAGGGACGCAGGCTGTCCAACATCCATTGAAGGTTACATAATGTTTATGGAGAGGACACCATTGCATTGAACAATGTGCACACATGGGTGATGAATTTTAACCCCTTCACGCAGACCGTACGTAAATATGCGGCCTCTTGGAGGCTGGGCCTTGACGCCGAGCGGCCATATATTTGCGTACCATTTGTAAACATATGTGCTGAGAGCACGCACCCTGCACACTCCCAGCATATATGTTGGGGTCTCACGGAAAGGTTCCGATCTCTCCTTGCGATCGGGACCGATCATGTGACAGCGAATCACAGTGGTCATGACCCTAAAACCCCGCCCCGCCTCCCGGCGTCAAACCCCTTGAAGGGCCGGAATATGCCAGCAAGAAGAGGTTAAAACGGAGTTCCACTCAACCTATCAAAAAAATAAAAGTCAGCATCTACATAAACTGCAGCTGTTGACTTTTAAAAAACAGCCACTTACCTGTCCCTCAGTCCCGTGGCGTGTCCCCTGCAGCCCGTTTCACCGGCCGTCCTGTATTCCAGGAAGCCGGCATCTTCAGTGTGGGCACCTGGCTGTGACAGCTTGCAGCTTCACAGCCGGGTATCCACTGCGCATGCGCGAATAGCGCTGCTCTTTGTGAATGGTCCTGTAGTCTTCTGGGACCTGTCACGTGTCCCAAAAGACTACAGGGAGGGAGGACACCTTCCGCTTCCAATCACTTAGGCGACTGGACCAGAAGTGGGAGCAGGTACCTGTCAAATTCGGGTACCCGCTCCTACCCCCGCTCCCCAAAGGTGCCAATCCTTAATGGGGAGCAGTCCTTAAAGCAGAACTTCCCTTTTGGGTGGAGCTCCACTTTAAAGAAGGGGAAACCAGCATTGAAGACAAACCATGAAGTGGTAACCATCAACTCCAGACAGCCTGCACCTCTCCTCCAT
Organism: Staurois parvus; assembly: GCF_062004578.1. NCBI lineage: Eukaryota > Metazoa > Chordata > Amphibia > Anura > Ranidae > Staurois > Staurois parvus. Next base: position 389,210 of record NW_028319190.1, on the reverse strand, counting down.
CAAGAGCTCAATGATGGCATGTTGCTTCTGCTTGGAATCCAATATTTACCTGCAGTGAAAAAGAAGAAGAGTTACTACAGAGGAAGATTTACTCCACCCTCTACTAACTTTACTCTACTGGGAAATTTGAACCTATATAAGTTCAGGAAAAAAAGTTACGCCCATTTTTGCATTACTTTTGGAAAATCTTCGTACATACATTGGCCAGATTGGCAAGAGGTAAAGTTAAAAACGTGTTCAAAGTGCATCTAAACCCACGAACAAAGCTGTAATATATTGGAGCCTACCTTAGATGGGGGTGGCTAAGTTAGTTTTCTTTTTTGCAGACTTTTCCCCTCTTTAATATCACATTGAGATTCCACCATTGAGAAGCTGTATACTGACCTCCATGCTACATTCATGGTTTGATGTTGCAGCTGCCTCCTGCGGACTCTAAGACCAATAAGTGAGCGATCACGTCAGCTAATCGGTCAGTTTTTGGTCACATATAAGCAGAGAGTGGTGACTGTCAGTCACTGCTCTCCCCCCTACAGTGCGCACTGGAGAGGAGCCCAGCGCTGACAGAGAATATTGTCAGGATCCTTCCAGAGGCTGGGGTGGCTCCCTGGTGTCAGCTGACTGCAAACTTTTGCCCACTGTCGGCTGATGATGGGTCACAGGAGAGCAAAAGTAAGTGTACTATTGTGACCCACAAGAGAAGTGTGTCCAAAAAGCTTTTGCCTTTGACTTTGCATACTTCCAGTCATAGGGTAACATCACTCAAGGTACTGCATCTATAACAACATTGTCACCCTAGGAGACGACTACACAACACCTCCCCTCTCTGCCATAAGGTAGGGGGAAGTGTTCTGAAGTCCACAGAGGAAAACTGGGTGAAGTTTCAACTGATGGGGTAGGAAAGGACAGTGCAGGAAGTTACAGGCGCATAAAAAAACAAAATTTGCAGTTTTAACTTCAACCATGCATCTGCTAGGGTATGCCAAAACGTATGGTGCCACAGCACCATGTGACTCGGTGTGGCGAGATTTGGCAAAACGTTCAGAGACTTCATTTGCATCTCTCATGCCTAGGGAAGCCCAGTGAAATGGTCCATTCACACTTTGCAGGTTCAACCCCTTTTTTGGACATTCTTGTGCATCACGTATAGGGCAGGCCATACATTTCAATGGGCTGCCCTACAATGCCTTGAAACAGTATTTCTCCCCCTTGAAATTTTCCACATGTTGTCATGTTACAACCAAAAACGTCAATGTATTTATTGGGATTGGATGTGATAGACCGACACAAAGTGGCACATAATTGTGAAGTGGAAGGAAAATGAGAAATGGTTTTCAACATTTTTAAAAAATAAATCTGTGAAAAGTGTGGCGGCATTTGTATTCAGCCCCCCGGAGTCAATACTTTGTAGGACCCCCTTTCCCTGCAATTCCAGCTGCAAGTCTTTTTGGGGATGTCTCTACCAGCTTTGCAAATCTAGAGAGGGACATTTCTGCCCATTCTTTGCAGAATCGCTCAAGCTTCGTCAGATTGAATGGAGAGTATCTGGGAACAGCAATTTTCAGGTCTGGCCACAGATTCTCCATTGGATTTAGGTCTGGACTGTGACTGGGCCATTCTAACACATAAATATGCTTTGATCTAAACCATTCCATTGTAGGTCTGGCTGGATGTTTCGGGTCGTTGTCCTGCTGGAAGGTGAACCTCCGCCCCGGTCTCAAGTCTTTTGCAGACTAACAGGTTTTCTTCTAAGATTGCCCTGTATTTGGCTCCATCCATCTTCCCATCAACTCAGTCCAGCTTCCCTGTCCCTGCTGAATAAAAGCATTCCCACAACATAATGTTGCCACCGCCATGTTTCACAGTGGGGATGGTGTGTTCAGGGCGATGTGCAGCGTTAGCTTTCAGTCACATATAACGTTTTGCTTTTAGGCCAAAAAGTTCAGTTTTGGTCTCATCTGACCAGAGCCCCTTCTTCCACATGTTTGTTGTGTCCCCCACATGGCTTCTCGCAAACTGCAAACGGGATTTCTTGTTGCTTTCTTCCAACAATGGCTTTCTTCTTGCCACTCTTCCATAAAGGCCAGATTTGTGGAGTGCACAACTAATAGTTGTCCTGTGGACAGATTCTCCCACCTGAGCTGTAGATCTCTGCACCTCCTCCAGAGTTCCCATGGGCCTCTTGGCTGCTTCTCTGATGAATGCTCTCCTTGCCCGGCCTGTCAGTTTAGGTGGGCAGCCATGTTGGTAGGTTTGCAGTTGTGCCGTACTCTTTCCATTTTTGGATGATGGATTGAACAGTGCTCCGTGAGATGTTCACAGCTTTTTTTTTTTTTTTTTTTTTTTTAATAACCTAGCCCTGCTTTAAACTTCTCCACAACTTTATTCCTGACCTGCCTGGTGTGTTCCTTGGCCTTCATGATGCTGTTTGTTCACTAATGTTCTCTAACAAACCTCTGAGGGCTTCACAGAACAGCTGTATTTATACTGAGTTCACATGACACACAGGTGGACTCTATTTACTAATTAGGTGACTTCTGAAGGCAATTGGTTTCACTAGATTTTAGTTAGGGGTATCAGAGTAAAGGAGGCTGAATACAAATGCCACCACACTTTTCAGATATTTGTAAAAAAAATTTAGAAAACCATTTAATCATTTTCCTTCCACTTCCTAAATATGTGCCACTCTGTGTTGGTCTATCACATAAAATACCAGTAAAATAGATTTACGTTTTTGGTTGTAACATGACAAAATATGGAAAATTTCAAGGGGTATGAATACTTTTTCAAGGCACTGTATATGCCCACCTCATTGACACCAACCTCCTCGATCCTCTACAGTCTGGCTTCCGTCCCCTACACTCCACCGAAACCGACCTACTCAAAATCACTAATGACCTGCTAACCGCCAAAGCTAATGGCCACTACTCAGTCCTTTTACTCCTTGACCTCTCCGCGGCCTTTGACACAGTTGACCACCCCCTCCTCCTTAATAAATTACACTCCCTCGGCATCAGAGACACCGCTTTCTCCTGGCTCTCCTCCTACCTATCCCAACGCTCCTTCAGCGTTCCCTATAACGCTACCACCTCCCCTTCTTTCCTCCTCTCTGTTGGGGTCCCCCAAGGCTCTGTCCTCGGGCCCCTTCTCTTCTCCATCTACACCTCCTCCCTTGGCCAACTGATACACTCCCACGGCTTCAACTATCACCTCTACGCCGATGACACGCAAATTTACCTCTCCACCCCTCACCTCACCCCTTCAGTCTCCGCTCGTATCACCCACCTGCTGAACGACATATCAGACTGGATGTCACTCCACTTCCTCAAACTGAACCTTTCCAAAACCGAGCTCCTAATCTTCCCCCCAGACCGCCTCCCCCCCGCACCCTCTCCATCACGACCAACAACGCCACCATCAGTCCCACCCTGCAAGCCAAAGTCCTAGGTGTCACTCTGGACTCAAACCTGTCCTTCCAACCCTATGTCCAATCGTTGGCAAACTCATGCAGACTCTACCTCCGCAACATCTCCAAAATACGTCCATTCCTAACCCCAGACACCACCAAACAACTCGTTCACTCCCTTATTTCACGTTTGGACTACTGCAACTCCCTTCTCACCGGCCTACCCCAACACAGGCTATCCCCGCTTCAGTCTATCCTGAACTCAGCGGCCAGACTCATCCACCTTACCAACTGCTCCGCTTCTGCCACCCCCCTCTGCCATTCCCTCCACTGGCTCCTGATTGCCCAACGCATTAAATTCAAACTACTAACATTGACATACAAAGCCATTCACAACGCTGCCCCAACCTACCTCACCGACCTGATACCCAAATACCACCCAACCCGTACTCTTCTCTCCTCACAAGACCTCCAACTTTCTAGCTCCCTGGTCTCCACCTCCCACGCCCGACTGCAGGACTTCTCCAGGACTTCCCCCATCCTCTGGAACGCACTACCCCAATCCATCAGACTGTCACCTACCCTCCTCACCTTTAGGCGCACACTGAAAACCCATCTCTTCAGGCAAGCCTACCCCACCCTCGCCTAACAGCCGATCTCCTCCACTCTTCCTACCACTCCATCCCCCACAGCCATTTCCTCCTGTACCACTATCCCCTCCCTCCTAGATTGTAAGCTCCAAAGAGCAGGGCCCTAGAAACCCCTCGTGTAGTGTTTTGTTACTGTATTGTCTCATGTTCTGTCCTC